>NC_048446.1:11166781-11265573 GCF_004353265.1 Vitis riparia | reverse complement strand
TCTACCCTTCTCTTGTACTCGTCCGGATTTTACCCTTTTCCAGTACTCGCCCGGATTCTACCTTTCTCTGATACACGCTTGGATTCTACGCTTCTCTGATACTCGTCCGAACTCTACCCTTCTCCGGTACTCGTCTGGATTCTAATTTTTCTAGTACTCGCCTAGACCCTTTTCCAATACTTGCCCTGATTCTACCCTTCATCGGTACTCGCCCGGATTCTACCCTTCTATGGTACTCACCCGGATTCTACACTTCTCCGATATTCACTTGGATTCTACCTTCCCCGGTACTCGCCCGAACCCTTTTCCGATACTCACCCCGATTCTACCCTTCACCGGTACTCGTCAGGATTCTACCCTTCTCCGGAACTCGCCCGGATTCTACCCTTCTTCGGTACTTGCCCGAATTCTACCATTCTCCGATACTCGCCTGCATTCTATCTTTCCTGGTACTCGCCCAGACCCTTTTCCGGTACTCTCCTGGATTCTACCATTCTCCGAAACTTGACCTGGTTCTACCCTTCTCTAGTACTCGCCCAAATTCTACCATTCTTCAGTACTCGCCGAGATTCTACCGTTCGCGGCACTCGCCCGGACCCTTCTTCGGTACTCGCCAGAATTCTACCCTTATCCGGTACTCGCCCGGATTCTACCCTTCTTCGGTACTTGCCTTGATTCTACCTTTCACCGATACTCGCCTTGATTCTACCTTTCCCAGTATTCGCCTAGACCCCTTTTTCGGTACTCGCTCAGATTCTATCCTTCTCTAGTACTCGCCCGAATTCTATTCTTCTCCGATACTCGCTTCGATTCTACCTTACCCAGTACTCGCCAGGACCCTTTTCCGGTACTCACCCCGATTCTACCCTTCACCCGTACTCGCTCGAATTCTACCATTCCTCGGAAGTCGCCCGGATTCTACCCTTCTCTAGTAGTCAACCGAATTCTACCATTCCCGGTACTCGCCTGCATTCAACCTTTCCCGGTACTCGCCCGAACCTTTTTTCAGTACTTACACCGATTCTACCCTTCATCGGTACTAGCCCGAATTCTACTCTTGTCTAGTACTCGCCCGAATTCAACCATTCTCTTGTACTTCCCCGGATTCTACCCTTCTCCGATACTAACCTGGATTCTACCCTTCTTCGATACTCACCCGGATTCTACCCTTCTCCGATACTTGCTTGGATTCTACCTTTCCCGATACTCGCCCGGATCCTTTTCTGGTACCCACCCCGATTCTACCCTTCACCGGTACTTGTCGGGATTCTACCCTTCTCCAGAACTCGCCGGGATTCTACCTTTCTCCGAAACTAGCAGGGATTCTTCCCTTCGCCAGAATCGCCCCGATTCTACCCTTCTCTGGTACTCGCCTAAATTCTAGCATTCTCCGGTACTCGCCTGCATTCTACCCTTCCCGGTACTTGCCTGGGTTTTACCTTTCTCCGATACTCGGCTGGATTCTAATTTTCCTGGTACTCGCCCGAACCCTTTTCCAGTACTTGCCCCAATTCTACCCTTCAGCGGTACTCGCCCGATTTCTACTCTTCTCCGGAACTCGTCCGGATTCTACCCTTTTACGGTACTCGCTCGGATTCTACACTTCTCCGATACTCGCTTGGATTCTACATTTCCCCGTACTCACCCTGACCCTTTTCTGGTACTCACCCCGATTCTACCCTTCTTCGGTACTCGACTGAATTCTACCATTCACTTGTACTTGCCTGCAGTCTACCTTTCTCGATACTCACCCGGACCCTTTTTCAGTACTCGCATGAATTCTACCCTTCTCCGGTACTCGCCCGGATTCTACTTTTGTCTAGTACTCGCTGGATTCTACCCTTCTTCGGTACTCGCCCGGATTCTACCCTTTTCCGGTACTCGCCCCGATTCTACCCTTGACTGGTACTTGCCCAGATTCTACCCTTCTCCGATACTCGTTCGAATTCTACCCTTCTCCGGTACTCACCCGGATTTTACCATTCTCCGGTACACGCCCGGAGTCTACCCTTCTCCGGTACTCGCCTGGATTCTACCTTTCTCGGTACTTGCCTAGACCCTATTTCGGTACTCTCTCGATTCTACCATTCTTCGATACTGGCCCAGATTCTACCCTTCTCCGATACTCGCTTGGATTCTACCATTCCCGGTACTCGCCCGGACCCTTTTTTGGTACTTGCCTCAATTCTACCCTTCACCAGTACTTGTCGGGATTCTACCCTTCTTCATAACTTGCACGGATTCTACCCTTCTTCGGTACTCGCCCGAATTCTACCATTCTTCGGTACTCGCCTGCATTTTACCTGTCCCGGTGCTCGCCCGAACCCTTTTTCTGTACTCGCCGGGATTCTACCCTTCTTTGGTACTCACCCGCATGCTACCCCTGTCCGGTTCTCGCCAGGATTCTACCTTTCCCGGTACTCGCCCGGACTCTTTCCAATACTGGCCCGAATTCTACCCTTTTTCGATACACGCTTGGATTCTACCTTTCCCAGTACTCGCCTGAACCCTTTTCCGGTACTCGCCCCGATTCTACCCTTCACTGGTACTCTCCGGGATTCCACCGTTCTCTGGAATTTGCCCGGATTCTACCCTTCTCCTGTACTCGCCAGGATTCTACTCTTCTCCGGTACTCGCCTGGATTCTACCTTTCATGGCACTCACCCAAACCCTTTTTCGAAACTCGCCCGAATTCTACACTTCTCTAGTTCTCGCCTGGATTCTACTATTCTCCGGTTCTCGCCTAAATTCTACAATTCTCCAATACTCGCCTGTGGCCTACCTTTCCCGGTACTCGCCAGGATTCTACCCTTCTCTGATACTCGCCCAGATTCTACCCTTCTATGGTAGTCGCCTAAATTCTACCATTCACTGGTAATCGCCTGCATTCTATCTTTTCCGGTGCTCGCCCGCACCTTTTTCTGTTACTCGCTCGGATTCTACCGTTGTCCGGTACTCCCCCGGATTCTACCCTTATGCGGTACTCGCCCGGATTCCACCCTTCATCGGCACTCGCCCGGATTCCACCCTTCATCGGCACTCGCCCGGATTCTACCCTTCTCCAGTACTAGCACGGATTCTACCTTTCTCGGTACTCGCTAGGATTCTACACTTTTCGGTAATCGCCCAGACTCTTTTTTGGTACTTGCCCCAATTTTACCCAACACTGGAACTGGCCCGGATTCTACCCTTCTTTAGAACTCACTCGAATTCTACCCTTCTTCGGTACTCGCCCGGATTCTACCCTTCTCCAATACTAGCACGGATTCTACCTTTCCCAGTACTTGCCAGGATTCTACACTTTTCTGGTAATCGCCCGGACCCTTTTTTGGTACTCGCCCCGATTTTACCCAACACTGGAACTGGCCCGGATTCTATCCTACTCCGGAACTCGTCCAAATTCTACCATTCACCAGTCCTCGCCCGGATTCTACCCTTCTCTGGTACTCGCCTAGATTCTACCATTCTCGGTACTCGCCCGGACCCTTTTCCGGTACTTGCTCAGACTCTTTTTCGGTACTCGCCCGAATTCTACCATTCTCTGGTACTCGCCTGGATTCTTCCCTTCTCCAGTACTTACTCGTATTCTACCTTTCTCCGATACTCACCTAGATTCTACCTTTCCCATTACTCACCCGGACCCTATTCCGGTACTCGCCCCGATTCTACCCTTCATCGATACTCGCCCCGATTCTACCCTTCTCCGGAACTAGCCCGGATTCTACCTTCTCCTGTACTTGCCCGGATTTTACCCTTCTTCGGTATTTGTCTGGATTCTACTTTTCCTGGTTTTTGCCCAGACCTTTTTTCGGTACTCACCCGGATTCTACCATTCTCTGGTACTTGCTTAAATTCTACCCTTCTCCGGTACTCGCCTATATTCTACCTTTCCCAGTACGGGCTCGGACCCCTTTCCAGTACTCGCCCGGATTCTACCTGTCCCAGTGTTCACCCGGACCCTTTTCCTATACTCACCCCGATTCTACCCTTCTACGAAAGTTGCCCGGATTCTACCATTCTCCAATACTCGCTCGAATTCTACCCTTCCCCGGTACTCGCCTGCATTCTACCTTTCCTGGTACTCGCCCGGACCCTTTTCCGGTACTCGCCCGGATTCTACCTTTCTTCCGTACTCGTCCCGGTTCTAGCCTTCTCTAGTACTTGCCTGGATTGTAGCCTTCTCCGGTACTTGCCTGCATTCTACCTTTCCCGTTACTCGCCCGAACCCTTTTCAATACTCACTCGGATTTTACCATACTCCAGTACTCGCCCCGATTCTGCCCTTCACCGGTACTCGCCCGAATTCTACCCTTCTCCAGAACTCACTCGAATTCTACCTTTCTTCAGTACTCGCCCAGATTCTACCCTTCTCCGGTACTAGCACGGATTCTACCTTTCCCGATACTCGCCAGGATTCTACACTTTTCCGGTAATCGCCCGGACCCTTTTCTGGTACTCACCCTGATTTTACCCAACACCAGTACTAGCCCGAATTCTACCCTTCTCTAGAACTCACCCAAATTCTACCATTCACCGGTACTCGCCTGGATTCTACCATTCTCCGGTACTCGCCTAGATTCTACCCTTTTCCGATACTCGCCTCGATTCTACCCTTCTTCGGTACTCGCCCGGATTCTACCCTTCTTTGGTACTCGCCCGAACCCTTTCCTAGTACTCGCCCCGATTCTACCTTTTTTCGGTACTCGCCTGGATTCTACCCTTCTCCGGAACTCGCCCGAATTCTACCCTTTTTTGGTACTCACCCGAATTCTACCCTTCTCCAATATTGGCCTGGATTCCTCCTTTCCTAGTACTCGCCGGGATTCTACCATTTTCCGGTATTCGCCCAGACCCTTTTCCGGTACTCACCCCGATTATACCCTTCACCGGTACTCGCCCGGATTCTACCCTTCTCCGGAACTCACCCGGATTCTACCCTTCTCCGGAACTCGCCTGGATTCTACAGTTTTCCGATATTCGCTTAGATTCTACCTTTTCCGGTACTCGCCCGGACCCCTTTCCGGTACTCACCCCGATTCTACCCTTCATCGGTACTCGCCCGGATTCTACCATTCTCCAGAGCTAGCAAGGATTCTACCATTCTCCGGTACTCGCTCAAATTCTACCCTTCTCCGGAACTCGCCCAAATTCTACCCGTCTCCTGTACTTGCCAGCTTTCTACCTTTCCTGGTACTCGCCCGGAACCTTTTCTGGTACTCGCCCGAATTCTACCCTTCTCCGGAACTCGTTCGAATTCTACCTTTCTCCAGTACTAGCCCGGATTCTACCCTTCTCCGGTACTAGCTTGGATTCTACCTTTCCTGGTACTCGCCAGGATTCTACCCTTTTTCGGTACTCGCCCAGACCCTTTTCCGGTACTCGCCCCGATTCTACCCTTCACCGGTACTCGCCCCAATTCTACCTTTTTCCGGAACTCACCCGGATTCTCCCATTCTCCTGTACTAGCCCGGATTCTACCATTCTCCGGTAATCGCCTAGATTCTACATTTCCCGGTACTCGCCTAGATTCTACCCTTCTCCAATACTAGCCTGGATTCTACCTTTCCCAGTACTTGCCGGGATTCTACCCTTTTTCGGTACTCGCCCAGACCCTTTTCCGGTACTCGCCCCGATTCTACCCTTTACTGGTACTTGCCCCGTTTCTACCCTCCTCCGGAACTCACCCGGATTCTACCATTCTCCTATACTCACCCGGACTCTACCCTTCTCCGGTAATCGCTTAGATTCTACATTTCCCGGTACTCGCCTGGACATTTTTTTGGTACTCTCACGGATTCTACCCCTCTCCGGTACTTGCTCAAATTCTATCCTTCTCTGGTACTCGCCTGGATTCCACCTTTCTCGGTACTCGCCCGAACCCTTTTTCGATACTCGCGCGGATTCTACCCTCCTTCGATACTCACTTGCATTCTACCATTCTCGGTACTCGCCCAAACCTTTTTCGGTACTTGCTCCGATTCTACCCTTCACCGGTACTCGCCCATATTCTACCATTCTCTAGAACTAGCCCGAATTCTACCCTTCTCTGGTAGTTGCCCGGATTTTACACTTCTCTGGTATTCGCATGGATTGTACTTTTTCCAGTACTCGCTCGAATTCTACCGTTCTCTGGTACTTGCCTGGATTCTACCCTTCTCCGGTACTCGCCCATATTCTACCATTCTCCGCAACTAGCCCGGATTCTACCCTTCTCCGGTACTCACCCGGATTTTCCCCTTCTCCGGTATTCTCCTAGATTCTACTTTTCCTAGTACTCGCCCGGACCTTTTTCTGGTACTCATCCCAATGCTACCCTTCCCCGGTACTCGCCTGGATTCTACCCTTCTACGGTACTCGCTCGGACCCTTTTCCGATACTTGCCCTGAATCTACCCTTCTCCACTACTCGCCCGGATTCTACACTTCACTGATACTCACTTGGATTCTACCCTTCCAGGTACTCGCCTGGACCCTTTTCCAATACTCACCCCGATTCTACCTTTCACTGGTACTCGCTTGCATTCTACCTTTCTCGTTACTCGCCCGGACCCTTTTAGGGTACTCGCCCGGATTCTACCCTTCTCCGGTACTCGCACGAATTATACCCTTCTCCGGTACTCGCCTGGATTCTATCTTTCCCGGTACACGCTCGGACCCTTTTCCGATACTCGCCCGGATTCTACCCTTCTCCACTACTCGCCCGGATTCTCCACTTCTCCGATACTCGCTTGGATTCTACCTTTCCAGGTACTCGCCTGGACCATTTTCCGGTACTAACCCCGATTCTACCCTTCACTGGTACTCGCCTGGATTCTACCTTTTTCGGTACTCGCCCGGATTCTACCCTTCTCCGGTACTCGCACAAATTCTACCCTTCTTCGATACTCGCCCGAATTCTAGCCTTCTCCGATACTCGCCTGCATTCTACCTTTCCCTGTACTCGCCCAAACCCTTTTCTGGTACTGGCCCGGATTCTACCCTTCTCAAGTACATGCACCGATTCTACCCTTCACCGGTACTCGCCAAGATCCAACCCTTCTCCAGTACTCGCCCGGATTCTACTCTTCTCTTGTACTCGCACGGACAATTTTCTGGTACTCGCCCCGATTCAACCCTTCACCGGTACTCGCCCAGATTCAACCCTTCTCCGGAACTCGCCCGAATTCTACCCTTCTCCGGTACTCTCCTGGATTCTACCCTTCCCGGTACTCTCCAAGATTCTACCATTTTTCGGTACTCGCCCTTATTCGACCCTTTACTAGTAGTCGCCCGGATTCTACCCTTTTCCGATAGACGCTTGCATTCTACCTTTCCCGGTACTCGCCTGGACCCCTTTCCGGTACTCACCCCGATTCTACCCTTGATCGATACTCGCCCGGATTCTACCATTCTCTGGAACTAACAAGGATTCTACCCTTCTCCGGTACTCGCCTGAATTCTACCCTTATCCGGAACTCGCCCAAATTCTACCCTTCTCCTATACTCACCTGGATTCTACCTTTCTCTGATACTCACTCGGATTCTAACCTTCTTTGATACTCGCTTGAATTCTACCTTTCCCTGTACTCGCCCGGACCCTTTTCCGGTACTCGCCCGGATTCTACCCTTCTCCGGTACTCGCCCGAGTTCTAGCCTTCTCCGGAACTCGCCCGGATTCTACGCTTCTCCTGTACTTGCTCAGATTCTATCCTTTTCCGATACTCACTTGGATTCCACCTTTCCTAGTACTCGCCCAGACCCTTTTCTGTTACTCGCCCAGATTCTACCCTTCTTCGGTACTCGCCTGGATTCTACCCTTCTTCGATACTCGCTTGGATTCTACCATTCCCGGTGCTCGCCCAGACCGTTTTCCGGTACTCTTCTCGATTCTATCCTACACCGGTACTCGCCCGGATTCTACCCTTCTCCAAAACTAGCTCGAATTCTACCCTTCTCTAGTACTTGCTCAAATTCTATCCTTCTCCAATACTCGCCTGGATTCCACCTTTCCCAGTACTCGCCCGGATTCTACCATTCTCCGATACTCGTCCGGATTCTACCCTCCTTCGATACTCGCTTGGATTCTACTATTCCCAGTACTCGTCCGGACCCTTTTCCGATACTCGGCCCGATTCTAGCCTTCACCGGTACTCGCCTAGATTCTACCCTTCTCCGCTACTCGCCCGAATTCTACCCTTCTCCGATACTTGCTCAGATTATACCCTTTTCCGGTACTCGCCGGGATTCTTCCATTTTTTGGTACTCGCCCCGATTCTACCCTTCACCGGTAGTCGCCCGGATTCTACCCTTCTCCGGAACTCGCCCGGAATCAACCCTTCTCTGGAACTCACCTAGATTCTACCCTTATCTAGTACTCTCCTGGATTCTACACTTCTCCGATAGACGCTTGCATTCTACCTTTCGCGGTACTCGCCCGAACCCCTTTCCGGTACTCAAACCGATTCTAGCATTGATCGGTACTCGCCCGGATTCTACCATTCTCCAGAACTAACAAGGATTCTACCCTTCTCCGGTACTCGCCCCGAATTCTACCCTTCTCCGGTACTTGCTCATATTCTACACTTATCCGATACTCGCTTAAATTCTACCTTTCCCGGTACTCGCCCAGACCTTTTTCTGGTACTTACCCCGATTCTATCCTTCATCGGTACTCGCCTGCATTCTACCTTTCCCGGTACTCGCCAGGACACTTTTTCGGTACTCGCCCTGATTCTACCCTTCTCCGGTACTCGCACGAATTCTACCATTCTCCGATACTCGCCTGAATTCTACCATTCTCCGGTACTCGCCTGCATTCTACCTTTCCCCATACTCGCCAAAATTCGACCATTCACCGGTACTCGCCCAGATTCTACCCTTCTCCAGTACTCGTCTAGATTCTACCTTTCCCGGTACTCGCCTGGACCCTTTTCCGATACTCGCCCCGATTCTACCCTTCACCGGTACTCGCCCGGATTCTACCCTTCTCCGAAACTAGCCTGGATTCTACCCTTCTCCGGTACTTGCTTGGATTCTACCTTTCCCGGTACTCACCCGGATCATTTTTCGGTACTCGCCCGGACTCTACCCTTTTCCTGTACTCGCCCAGATTCTACCCTTCTCCGGTACTCGCACGGATACTCCCTTTCTCCGGTACTGGCTTGGATTCCACCTTTCCCGGTACTGGCCCCCATTCTACCCTTCACCAGTACTCTCCCGGATTCTACCCTTCTCTGGCACTCGCCCGGATTCTACCCTTCTCCTGTACTTGCCTGGATTCTACCCTTCTCCGGTACTCGCTTGGATTATACCCTTCTCTGGTATTCGCCTTAATTCTACAATTCAATGGTACTCGCTTGCATTCTAGCTTTCCCGGTACTTGCTTGGATTCTACTCTTCTTCGTTACTCGCCCGGCTTATACCCTTTTTCGATACTTGCTCGGATTCTACCCTTCTCCGGTAATCGCCTGGATTCTACCCTTCTCCAAAACTTGCCCAACTTTTACCCTTCTCCGGTAGTCGCCTGAATTCTACCATTCTCCGGTACTTTCTTGCATTCTACCTCTGTCGGTACTTGCTCGGACCCCTTTTCGGTACTCGCCCAGATTGTACCTTTCTTTGGTACTCGCCCGGATTCTACCATTCTCCGGTACTCGCACGGATTCTACCCTGCTCCAGTACTCGCCCGAATTCTACCCTTCTCCGGTACTTGCTCGATTCTACCCTTCTTCGGTACTCGCCCGAATTCTATCCTTTTCTAGTAGTCGCCTGGATTCTATCTTTCTCGGTACTTGCCCGGACTCTTTTTCGGTATTTGCTCAGATTCTACCCTTCTCCGATACTCGCCCGGATTCTACCCTTCTCCAATACTCGCTTGGATTCTACCTTTCCCGGTACTCGCCCGGATTCTACCCTTCTCCGGTACTTGCATGATACTCCCCTTTTCCGGTACTCACCTGGATTCCACCTTTTCCGGTACTCTACCAGATTTTACCCTTCTCTGGAACTCGCCCGAATTCTACCATTCTCCTGTACTCGCTCGGATTCTACCCTTCTCTCGTACTCGTCTGGATTCTACCCTTCTCCAGTATTGGCCTTAATTCTATAATTCTCCATTACTCACCTGCATTCTAGCTTTCCCGGTACTCGCCCGAATTCTACCTTTTTCCGTTACTCGCCCTGATTATGCCCTTTTTCGATACTCGCTCGGATTCTACCCTTTTCCGGTATTCGCCTGGATTCTACCATTCCCCAAAACTCGCTCGACTTTTACCCTTCTCCGGTAGTCACCTAAATTCTACCATTCTCCGGTACTTTCTTGGATTCTACCTTTCCCGGTACTTGCCCGGACCCTTTTCCGATACTCGCCCGGATTCTACCTTTCTCTAGTACTCGCTCGGATTCTACCATTCTCCGGTACTTGCACAGATTCTACCCTGCTCCGATACTTGCCCAGATTCTACCCTTCTCCGATACTCGCCGGGATTCTACCCTTCTCCGGTACTCTCCCGGATTCTACCCTTCTCCAGTACTCGCCGGGATTCAACCTTTCTAGGTACTTGCCCGGACCCTTTTTTAGTAGTTGCTCGAATTGTACCCTTCTCTGATACTCGCCTGGATTCTACCATTCTCCTGTACTTGCCCAAATTCTACCCTTCTCTAGTACTCGCTTGGATTCTACCTTTCCCGGTACTCGCCCGGATCCTTTTTCAGTACTCGCCCGGACTCTACCCTTCTCCGGTACTCGCTCGGATTCTACCATCCTCCGGTACTTGCCCGGACCCTTTTTTGGTACTTGCTCGGATTCTACCCTTCTCCGATACTCGGCCGGATTCTACCCTTCTTAGGTACTCGCTTGGATTCTACCTTTCCCAGTACTCGCCCAGATCCTTTTCCGGCACTCGCCCTGATTCTACCCTTCTCTGGTACTCGCCCGGATTCTACCATTTTCCGGTACTCACACGGATACTCCCCTTCTCTAATACTCGCCTGGATTCCACCTTTCCCGGTACTGGCCCTGATTCTACCATTCTTTGGTACTTGCTCAGATTCTACCCTTCTCCGGTACTCGCCTGGATTCTACCTTTCCTAGTACTCGCCCGGACCCATTTCTGGTACTCACCCAGAATCTACCCTTCTTTGGTACTCTCACGGATTCTACCCTTCTCCGGTACTCGCACGGACACTCGCCTACTCCGGTACTCGCTTAGATTCCACCTTTCCCTGTACTGGCCCCGATTCTACCCTTCACTGGTACTCTCCCGGATTCTACCCTTCTTTGGAACTCGCCCGGATTCTACCATTCTCCTGTACTTGCCGGATTCTACCTTTCCCGGTACTTGCTTGGATTATACCTTTCTTGGTACTCGCCCCAACCCTTTTACGATACTCACCCCGATTCTATCCTTCTACGGTACATGCCCGAATTCTACCCTGCTCCTGTACTCCCCTGGAATCTACCCTTCTTCGGTACTAGCCTGGATTCTACCTTTCCTGGTACTCGCCGGGATTCTACCCTTTTCGGTACTTGCCCTGATTCTACCCATCACCGGCACTCACCTCGATTCTACCCATCACCGGTACTCGCCCGAATTCTACCATTCTCCGATACTCGTCCAAATTCTACCCTTCTCCGGTACTCGCCTGGATTATAATTTTCCTGGTACTCGCTCGGACCCATTTCCGGTACATGCCCCGATTCTACCCTTGACCAGTACTCTCCCGGATTCTACCCTTCTCTAGTACTAGACTGGATTCTACCTTTCTTGGTACTCGCCAGGATTGTACCCTTTTTGGTACTCGCCCCTGATTCTACCCATCACCGGCACTCGCCCTGATTCTACCCATCACCGGTACTCGCCCGAATTCTACCCTTCTCCGATACTCGTTCGAATTCTACCCTTCTCCGGTACTCACCTGGATTATAATTTTCCCGGTACTCGGTTGGACCCTTTTCCGGTACTTGCCCCGATTCTACCCTTAACCGATACTCTCCCGGATTCTACCCTTCGCCGGTACTCCCCCGGATTCTACCCTTCGCCGGTACTCCCCCGGATTCTACCCTTCTCCGGTACAAGCCTGGATTCTACCTTTCCCGGTACTCGCCCAGACCCTTTTTCGATACTCGCCCCGATTCTACCCATCACCGATACTCGTCCAAATTCTACCGTTCTCCGATACTCGTCCGAATTCTACCCTTCTCTAGTACTCACCTGGATTCTAATTTTCCCGGTACTCGCCCGAACCCTTTTCCAGTACTTACCCCGATTCTACCCTTGACCGGTACTCTCTCGGATTCTACCCTTCTCCGGAACTCGCCCGGATTCTACCTTTCTCCCGTACTCGCCCGGATTCTACACTTCTCCGATACTCACTTGGATTCTACCTTTCCCGGTAATCGCCCGGACGTTTTTCTGGTACTCACCCCGATTCTACCCCTTCACCAGTACTCGCCCGGATTCTACCCTTCTTCGATACTCGCCCGAATTCTACCATTCTCCGGTACTCGTTTGCATTCTACCTCTCCTGATACTCGCCCGGACCGTTTTCTAATACTCGCCCGGATTTTACCCTTCTCCGGTACTCGCTCGAATTCTACCATTCTCTGGTACTTGGCTACATTCTACCTGTCCCGGTAGTCGCCCGTACCCTTTTTCGGTACTCGCCCAGATTCACCCTTCTTTGGTACTCGCCCGCATTCTACTATTGTCCGGTACTCGCCCGGATCTACCCTTTTCTGGTACTCGCCAGGATTCTACCCTTCTCGGTACTCGGCCGACCCCTTTTCCAATACTCGCCCATATTCTACCCTTCTCCGATACTCGCTTAGATTCTACCTTTCTCGGTACTCTCCCGACCCCTTTTCCGATACTCGCTCGGACCATTTTCTGGTACTCGCCCCGATTATACCCTTGACCAATACTCTCTCGGATTCTACCCTTCTTTGGAACTCGCTTGGATTTTTCCTTTCTCTTGTACTCTCCTGGATTCTACCCTTCTCCAGTACTCGCCTAGATTCTACCTTTCCCAGCACTCGCCCGGGCCCTTTTCCGGAACTCGACCGGATTCTACCCTTCTCCGGTATTTGCCTTAATTCTACAATTCTCCGGTACTCGCCTGCATTCTAGCTTTCCTGGTACTTGCCCGGATTCTACCCTTCTCCGTTACTCGCCCGGATTATACCCTTTTCCGATACTTGCTCGGATTCTACCCTTCTCTAGAACTCGCTCGACTTTTACCCTTCTCCGATAGTCGCCTGAATTCTACCATTCTCCGGCACTTCTCTGGTACTCGCCTGAATTCTACCTTTCCGAGTATTCGACTGGATTCTACCCTTCTCTGGTACTTGCTCGGATTCTACCCTTCTTCGGTACTCGCCCGGATTCTCCCGTTCTCCGGTACTCGCCCGGACCCTTTTCCAGTACTCACCTCGATTCTACCCGTCACCATTACTTGTCGGGATTCTACCATTCTCCGGTACTTGCCCGAATTCTACCATTCTCCGGTACTCGGCTGCATTCTACCTATCCCGGTACTCACTTGGACTCTTTTTTGATACTTGCCCCGATTCACCCATCTTCGGTACTCGCCCGCATTCTACCCTTGTCCGATACTCGCCCGGATTCTACCCTTTTCCGGTACTCGCCAGGATTCTACCCTTCCCGGTAGTCGCCCGACCCCTTTTCCAATACTCGCCCGTGTTTTACCCTTCTCCGATACTCACTTAGATTCTACCTTTCCTGGTACACGTCCAGCCCCTTTTTCGGTACTCGCCTCGATTCTACCCTTTGCCGGTACTCGCCCTGATTTTACCCTTCTCTGGAACTCGCCCGGATACTACCCTTCTCCTGTACTCACCTGGATTCTACCCTTTTTCGGTACTCGCAAGAATTCTACCATTCTCCGGTACTCACCTGGATTCTACCCTTCTCGATACTCGCTTGGATTCTACCTTCCCCGGTACTCGCTCGAACCCTTTTCCGGTACTCACCCGGATTCTACCCTTCTCCAGTACTCGCCTGGATTCTACCCTTCACCGGTACTCGCATGGCTTTTACCTTCTTTGGAACTTGCTCGGATACTATCTAATACGTTCCCAATTGGTGTCTCAGTTGATTCATGTCCAGCTGGTGTCTCTTGATTTTGGTCCTTAGGGAGTAATCAACAAAATTTATAACCTATTACACCATGTACTAAGATAGCCTTAGCTAGCATAGCATAGTGGCTCTAGGGTCGTTCACTGGGATGGGTTTTCACTTCACAATTGATATTAATTCAAAGATGAATTGGTGCTTTTTCATTTCAAGGTTAGCTTTAAAAGAAAACATAATCTTTGGTTGAAAAAGGCTTGGTTTTAAGCTAACCAAAATAGTAACTGATTTTTAATTACAAAGAAAAGTGTTTCTTGGAGTTTCAGATCACTAGGCTCAGGTTCCTTGTACAAAAAAGGAGTTCCGGTCACTTGTTTCTTTTCCTCGCATTAGAGAATTAACATATAGTTAATTCTCTAACCGGTGTGGTACAAATGCTTCCCCTTAATAGGTTCAAACACTAATTCCCTCTCACTAATGCATCTTGCAATGGCTCGTGCCTCTCACCTAGCATTTTCCATTCAAGGTCATCCTTAACCTTGGATTTCCCTTCACAAGCTCGCAAGAGAGAACTAATGGATGTCTCCTTAGAGTCAAAAGCTTACCAAGTGTTGGCTATTCTAGAAAATCCTACCTTTAAACCACCTCCCAAAGGCTCGCAAGAGATAAACTAGTGCATCTCAATGGACGGAGATCACTTGCCTTACCAAGTGTTGGCCCATGTGATTTAAAGGCGTTTTAAGTTAACTAAAAAGATAAAAACCATTAACGGGTCACACTTTCTCTTCATTAAAAACTAAAACAACAAAACTTCCAATTTATGCATGTGGAAACTTACCCGGCTTTCTTCACTGCAAGAGACGAAGTGCCTAGCCTCTCATCCTCTGAGGAAAAATCCTCAGAGTTTGATAGGCTAGAAATAAGAAGAACGAGAAAACAAAAATATGAAGGAAAAACAGAGCAAGTGCTCTGTAAAATATATTTCTTCCTTTCGCCGATTACATGATCATTTGTAAAGAAAATTACAAAACTATATATAAGGGGTTATTCACCTTTTGTTCTTACTTAAAGACTAAGGAATCCTATGATAGGTGGGTTACAAGGAGAGTTTGGGGATTTAGACATCAAATATCTAAAGCAAAATATCTCAAAATGTCGGTCGCAAATATCAGGAAGCTTCAGGAGAACACCGCAGCTGTGAGTGCAAGAGGGCTGCAAAATTTCGTAGCAAAAGGACAACATTTTCGCAGCCTAAGGCTGATTTCGCAGTCGTGTAAAATTTGCCTTCAGCTTGGAGTGATCGTCTTCCAATGGCTGTAACTCCTTCAGTTCAACTCCGAATCACACACCATTTGAAGCATTGGATTTTTGACTTCCTGAGCTTCGAAACGACATATATCATGCATAAATTGAACTCCAATAAGTGCTCCAAAAGTGGCTTACATCTTGAATGCTTCATGGCAGATGTCTCTTTGCTTCCCCTCCTTGCATTCCGGATTTGCTTATGGCAAAGGACTTTAAAGCTTCAAAGCTTTGGTTCTTCATGTTTTAGAGCTTTCCATTGCTTTGCCATGGATTCCAAATAACTCTCCTCAATCTTGGATTGCTTTGGTGATCAAATTACTAACAAAAACACCAAAACTAACACAATTTGATTAGAGATGATTGCAAAGGTCCTTAATATGTTAATTGGATTCAAAGGTAATACCTACTACTCAAAAGTGTTTAAAAGAGTTAATTACAAGCTATCAAATAGCACTTTTTGAGTAGTAATCACTACCCTTCTCCTGTACTCACCCGGATTCTACCATTTTTTCGGTACTCGCCAGAATTCCACCCTTCTCCAGTACTCGCCCGGATTCTACCCTTCTTCGGTACTTGCCCTGATTCTACCCTTCTCCGATCCTCGCCTGGATTCTACCTTTCCCCGTATTCGCACGGACCCTTTTCCGGTACTCACTCGGATTCTAACCTTTTCCAATACTCGCTCGGATTCTACCTTTCTCCGAAACTCGCCCGGATTCTACCCTTTTCCGATACTCAAGTGGATTCTACCTTTCCCGGTACTCACCCGGGCCCTTTTTTGGTACTCGCCCGGATTCTACCCTTCTCTGGTACTCGCCCAGATTCTACACTTCTGCGGCAATCTCCTGGATTCTACGTTTCTTGGTACTCGCCCAAACCCTTTTTCGGTACTCGCTCTGATTCTACCTTTCACTGATACTCGCCTAGATTTTACCCTTCTCCGGAACTCGTCCGGATTTTGCACTTCTCCTATACTCACCCGGATTCTACCCTTTTTCGGTACTCGCCAGAATTCTACCTTTCTCCGGTACTCGCCCGGATTCTACCCTTCTCCGATACTTGCCCTGATTCTACCCTTCTCCGGTACTTGCCTGGATTCTACCCTTCCAAGTATTCGCCCGGACCCTTTTCCGGTACTCGCCCGGATTCTACCCTTCTCCGATACTTGCCTTTATTTTACCCTTCTCCAATACTCGCCAGGATTCTACCTTTCCCGTTACTTGCCCGTACCCTTTTCCGGTTCTCACCCGGATTATACCATTCTCTAGTACTCACTCGGACCCTTTTCTGATACTCACTCGAATTCTACCCTTCTCCGATACTTGCCTGGATTCTACATTTCTCGGCTCTCGCCCGAACCCTTTTCCAGTACTCGCCCGGATTCTACCCTTCTCCGATACTCGCCTGTATTATACCCTTCTCCGATACTCGCCTAGATTCTACCATTCCCAGCTCTCGCTCGGACCCTTTTCTGGTACTCGCTCAGATTCTACCCTTCTACGGTACTACCCTGCATTCTACCTTTCCCGATACTCGCCCGAAGCCTTTTTCGGTACTCGCTCAGATTCTAACCTTCTCCGATACTCGCCTAGATTCTATCCTTCTTCGATACTCGCCTGGATTCTACCTTTCCAGGCTCTCGCCCGGAGCCTTTTCTGGTACTCGCCCGGAGCCTTTTTCAGTACTCGCTTGGATTCTAACCTTCTCCGATACTCGCCTAGATTCTACCCTTCTTCGGTACTCGCCCGGATTCTACCCTTCTCCGGTACTTGGCCGGATTCTCCCCTTCTCCGATACTCGCCTGGATTTCACCTTCCCGATACTCGCCTGGATTTCACCTTTCCCGATACTCACCCGGACCCTCTTTCGGTACTCGCCCCGATTCAACCCTTCTCCGATACTCACCCGGATTCTACACTTCTCCGATACTCGCTTGGATTCTACCTCCCCCGGTACTCGCCCAGACCCTTTTCTGGTACTCATCCCGATTCTACCCTTCATCGATACTCGCCTGGATTCTACCCTTCTCTGGTACTCGCCCGCATTCTACCCTTCTCTGGTAGTCACCTGCATTCTACCTTTCCCGGTACTCGCCCAGACCCTTTTCAGGTACTCGCCCGGATTCTACCCTTCTCCCGTACTCGCCCAGATTCTACCTTTCTCCGGTACTCTCCCGGATTCTACCCTTCTACGGTACTCGCCTGGATTCTACCTTTCCCGGTACTCGATTAGACTCTTTTTCGGTACTCGCCCCGATTCTACCTTTCACCAGCACTCGCCCCGATTCTACCCTTCTCCTGTACTCACCCAGATTCTACCTTTTTTCAGTACTCACCCGAATTCTACCCTTCTCCAGTAGTCGTCTTATTCTACCCTTCTCCAGTACTCGCCTAGATTCTTCATTTCCTGGTATTCGCCTGGATTCTACCTTTCACTAGTACTCGCCCGGATTCTACCCTTCTCCGGTACTCGCTCGGATTCTCCCGTTCTCCGGTACTCGCCCAGACCCTTTTCCGATACTCACCTCGATTCTACCTGTCATCGTTACTTGTCGGGATTCTACCATTCTCCGGTACTCGCCCAAATTCTACCATTCTCTGGTACTCGGCTGCATTCTACCTGTCCCGGTACTTGCTCGGACCCTTTTTCGGTACTCGCCCGGATTCACCCTTCTTCGGTACTCGCCCGCATTCTACCCTTGTCCGATACTCGCCCGAATTCTACCCTTCTCCGGTACTCACCCGACCCCTTTTCCAATACTCGCTCGTATTCTACCCTTCTCCGATACTAGCTTAGATTCTACCTTTCCAGGTACTCGCCCGACCCCTTTTTCGGTACTTGTCCCGATTTTACCCTTCTTTGGAACTTGCCCGGATACTA
Organism: Vitis riparia; assembly: GCF_004353265.1. Classification (NCBI taxonomy): domain Eukaryota; kingdom Viridiplantae; phylum Streptophyta; class Magnoliopsida; order Vitales; family Vitaceae; genus Vitis; species Vitis riparia. Next base: position 11,247,320 of record NC_048446.1, on the reverse strand, counting down.
CCCTTTTCCTGTACTCACCCGGATTCTACCATTTTTCGGTACTCGCTAGAATTCTACCCTTCTCCGGTACTCGCCCGGATTCTACCCTTCTCCGGTACTCGCCCGTATTCTACCCTTCTCCGATACTAGCTTAGATTCTACCTTTCCAGGTACTCGCCCGGCCCCTTTTTCGGTACTTGCCTCGATTCTACCCTTCACCGGTACTCGCCTAGATTTTACCCTTCTCTGGAACTCGCCCGGATACTACCCTTTTCCTGTACTCACCCGGATTCTACCATTTTTCGGTACTCGCCCGGATTCTACCCTTCTCCGGTACTTGCCCTGATTCTACCATTCCCTAGTACTCATCTGGATTCTACCTTTCGTAGTATTCGCCTTGACCCTTTTCCGGTACTCGCTCGGATTCTACCCTTCTCCGGAACTCGCCCAGATTCAACCCTTCTCCGGTACTCGCCCAGATTCTACCCTTCTCCGGTACTCGGCCCGATTCTACCCTTCTTCTGGATTCTACATTTCTCGGTTCTCGCCCGGACCCTGTTTCGATACTCGCTCGAATTCTACCCTTCTCCGATACTCGCCCGGATTCTACCCTTCTCCAATACTCGCTTGGATTCAACCTTTCCCCGTACTTGCCCGGACCCTTTTCTGGTACTCACCCCGATTGTACCCTTCACCGATACTTGTAGGGATTCTACCCTTCTCCGGAACTCGCCGAGATTCTACCATTCTCTGGTACTCGCCCGAATTCTAGCATTCTCTTGCACTTGCCTGCATTCTACCTTTCCCGGTAATCGTCCGGACCCATTTTTGATACTCTCCCGGATTCTACCCTTTTCTGATTGTTGCACTGATTCTACCCTTCTCCGGTACTCGCCCAGATTCTACCCTTCTCCGGTACTTGCCTGGATTCTACCTTTCTCGCTAATTACCCGAACCCTATTCCGGCACTCGCCCCGATTCTACCCTTCACCGATACTCTCCCGGATTCTACCCTTCTCCGAAACTCACCCGGATTCTACCCTTCTCTAGTACTCTCCTGGATTCTACCTTTCCCGGTACTGACTCAAACCCTTTTTCAGTACTCGCCTGGATTTTACACTTCTCCAGTACTCGCCTAGATTCTATACTTCCTGGATTCTACCTGTCCCGATACTCACCCGGACCCTTTTCCGGCACTCACCTCGATTTTACCCTTCATCGGTACTCGCCCAGATTCTACCCTTCTCCTGTACTCACTCGAATTCTACCATTCTCTTGTACTCCCTCGAATTCTACCCTTCTCCGGTACAAACCTGGATTCTACCTTTCCCGGTACTTGTCGGGATTCTACCCTTTTCTGGTACTCGCCCAATCCCTACCCTTCCTCGGTACTCGCCCGGATTCCACCATTCTCTGCTACTCGCCTAGATTTTACCCTTCTTCGATACTCGCTTGGATTCTACCTTTCCCGGCACTCGCCCGGACCTTTTTCAAGTACTTGCCTCGATTCTACCCTTCATCGGTACTCGCTTAGATTTTACCCTTCTCCGGATCTCGCTCGGATTCTACGCTTCTCCGGTACTCGCTTGAATTCTACCCTTTTTCGGTACTCACTTGAATTCTACCTTTCCCGGTACTCGACCGGACCCTTTTTCAGTACTCGTCCAGATTCTACCCTTCAGTGGTACTCGCCCGGATTCTACCCTTCTCGGGAACTCGCCTGGATTCTACCCTTCTCCGATGCTCGCTCGGATTCCACCCTTCTTCGATAATCTCCTGGATTCTACATTTTCTGGCACTTGCCCGGAACCTTTTTCGATACTTGCCCGGATTCTACCCTTCTCTGGTACTCGCTCGGATTCTCCCCTTCTTCGGTACTCGCCTGGATTCCACCTTTCTTGGTACTGACCGGGACCCTCTTCCGGTACTCGCCCTGATTGAACCCTTGTCCGATACTCACCTAGATTCTACACTTCTCCAATAATCGCTTGGATTCTACCTTTCCCGGTACTCGCCTGAACCCTTTTCCGGTACTCACCTCGATTCTACCCTTAACCGGTACTCGCTCGGATTCTACCCTTTTTCGGAACTCACTCGAATTCTTCCTTTCTCCGGTACTCACCCGCATTTTACCCTTCTCTGGTACTCGCCTGCATTCTGCCTTTCCCGGTACTCACCTAGACCCTTTTTCGGTACTCGCCCATATTCTACCTTCTCCCGTACTCGCCCGGATTCTACCCTTCTCCCGTACTCGCTCGGATTCTACCCTTCTTCTGTACTCGCCCGAATTCTAACTTTCTGTGGTACTCGCCTGGATTCTACCTTTCCCAATACTCGCTCGGACCCTTTTTCGGTACTTGCCCTAATTTTACCCTTCACCGGTACTCGCCCGAATTTTTCCGTTCTCTGAAACTCGCCCGGATTCTACCCTTCTCCGATACTCGCCCAAATTCTACCCTTCTCCAATACTCGCTTGGATTCTAATTTTCACGATACTCACCGGGACCCTTTTCTGGTACTCACCCCGATTCTACCCTTCACCGGTACTCGCCCGGATTCTACCCTTCTCCAATACTCGTCCGGATTCTGCACTTCTCCGATACTCGCTTGGAATCTACCTTTCCTGGTACTCGCCCCGACCTTTTTCCAGTACTCACCCTGATTCTGCCCGTCACCGGTACTCGCCCGGATTCTACCCTTCTCCGAAACTTGCCCAGATTCTACCCTTCTCCGGTACTCGCTCGAATTCTACCATTTTCCGGTACTCACCTGCATTCTGCCTTTCCTGGTACTCGCCAGGACCCTTTTCCGGTACTTGCCCGGATTCTACGCTTCTTTGGTACTCGCCAGGATTCTACCCTTCTCCGGTACTCGCTCGGACTCTACCCTTCTCCGATTCTCGCCCGGATTCTACCCTTCTCCGATACTCGCCCGGATCCTACCCTTCTCCGATACTCGCTCGAATGCTACTTGAGAAAGCAAAGGCTATGTTTAGTTAAGAAAAACACCCAAAAGGGGGGGTGAATTGGGTTTTTAAAATCTTTTCAATTACAACAAATTTAAACAAAATATAAGCAAAGTAAAGAGATAGAGTTTAGAGAATTCAAACTTTGGTTTATAGTGGTTCGACACTTCCTTGCCTACGTCCACTCTCCTGAACCTCCTAACCGAGTGAGGGTTCCACTAACTTGAAGCTTCAACCAAGCTTTCAATCTTCTTACACTTGGATTCCGGCTCCAATGGGCTCTTACATAACCTCTTCGAGATTGAACCCTCTTGAAGGCTTTAACACTCAGATTGTTACAAGATATAATAACTCAACCTAGCTTAAAGATGGCTCAAATACAAGACAAAGTTAGGATGACAAACAAGAGTGCACTAAAGGATATGCAAGTGGTGATTTAATGCACAATGAAAGAAATGAGCTTTTTGATCAATAACAGGTAGGTAGGCTTTGAATGCAAGTGTTCTCTTATCAATAAATGAAGAGGAGCTCTCAATTTATAGGTTTCTAAGCTCGGGAGTCAAAAATAGCAAAAGGTAACTTCGTCCGATCGAGCTAGGGGTCGACCGGTTCACTAGCCGTTGGAGCATTTAATGCATGATAGGTTACCGTTGCCTCAACTGGACCTCAATCGGTCCTCGACTGGGAAGAGAAGGCTACTAGGAGAGAGAGAATGTTTTTGACTTTCCTCGACCAGTCCTCGACTGGACGACCTCAACCGGTCGACCGGTTCCTCAACCGATTGACCGGTTCCTCAACCGGCTGACCGGTTGGCCATAGCCTCGATCGGTTGAGCCTTTTGGGCCCCAAAATCCTATTTATTTGATTCCTTTCTTTTCTAACACTTAGGCAAGGTCTTTAGGTAAATTATTAAGCCAATTTTGAAACATTTTGCCTAAGGTAAATTAGTTAAAAACTCGGGTTTTAATGAAATCGACATTTTAAAGAATAAACCGAGTTTTCTAAGATCATGAAACGTATGAAAATCCTAAGTGCACTCATGCATTCATCTTACATTAGTTTCCTATGATCACAAGTCTTCCAAGCGTCTCGATCTTTTATCCATTTGGTCCTTTGATGAATTTTTGAGTTTATACCTGAAATTCTTAAACATTTAAACCAATTAGTCACTTAACCATGGTTTGTTACCATCAAAACCCGATTAGGAGAACCCTTGGGCTAACAATCTCCCCCTTTTTGATGATGACAAACCTTGGTTATTTAGGAGAGAAAAAAAAAATCTACCCCTCAAACCAATCATGGATCAAACAAACAATTTCTAATAGGAAGCAATGTAAAACACGAAAAATGAACAATGGATAAAAATATCATTTCATATATATATGGAAACCTCACATGTACAATAAGATAGATATGACATGCATGAGGGTCTTCTAGATCCTATAAATATCTCCCCCTTTGGCAACATAAACAAGAAACAAAGGGGGATGTCTAGATAGTCTCAAGGCTGAGGGGGTGGAGGAGGAAACACGGAGCGAAGATATGCCATCATCTCCTCATGCTGACTCTCCTGATGGCTCTCAATACGATCAATGCGCTGTTGGAGATGGTCGAAGGTAGCCTGTTGCTGATCCATACGCTCCTCTATGCACTCAAATCGCTGCTGGAAGTGATCAAACCGAGAAGTGACTCTAGTCTGATACTGATCTAGATGATCCTCCATAGAGTAGAAGTGAGAGTCATGGACTAGGGCAAGCTCCTCATACGAGTCCCAAGAGAGCTGATCTAAGTAGAAAGATCCATCCAAGGTGCATGATCAGGAACGTGAGGTGCCTGAGATGGTAGCTCGCTAAATGATGGCTGAGATGAAGGGCCTGCTGTGAAAGACGACTCAGACATCATAGGCTTTGAGAAGGTAGCCTCAACATGAATGCCCTCTAACTGATGTGGAGGTGGAATGTCAAGCTCAAGCCCTCTCTGCTCAAAGTCCCTCTGAGGGTCCAACCCATCCTCCATCTCTCTGATCTCGGCCTCCTCCTCTACTCCAGGATGTATCTGATCCTGTCCCCAGGCCTGTTGCTTGGCTTTCCTAACCCAGGAGCCATCGGGTGCCTTCTCGAACTTCATGCGTCCCAAAGACTGCTCATCATACGTGTCATAGCTGGTGGGGGCCTCAAAATCCTTCTCTCTACTCAAGTTGACCCCGACATCCTTGAAAACACGGGTAAGGAAGCGATCGTAGGGGAGTACTCGGGTCGTGCTCTCAATGCAGGAGATCATATGCATCATCATCAGGTATCCCACGTGAATCCGTCTCCTGGTGAGGATCGAGTCCATAATAAAAGTAGGAGACCTGATCTCGATGTCCTCCATGTGGCAAGAGAATAGAGCAGATCATGTGGTGAAGGACTCAGCTAGTCACGGTCAGGCTATGAGCCGATGGTTTGCCCATCCCTGGGGATCGACGAGTTCGCACAACCTCTAAACAGCCTCTCTAGGCTCAAATCCCGGCACAGTGGGCCATGCCTTGGCCTCATAAACACAGAGTCCAACCGAAGGGATGTCGAGAATGCGACAGATACTCTCGGGACTCAATCTGATCTCAACTCCTCTCATAGTGGATAATACGGGTCCTCCAAGCCCGTAAGTCGCCATAGAATAAAAAGCCTGCACCAGAGTCGGGAAGATCGACTTAGAAATCATCATCACTAGCAGCCATCCCATCCGTCCGAATAGCCCCTCAAACCCGAAGTGCTGAAGTTGGGAGAAATTAACACTTTTCCCTGGGACAACTTTCCTCTGGGCAAATTTTTGCTTGTAGCGCTGGTAGTCATCATTCGAACTGAAGAGTGTCGTGTCATACCTCACCTTTCAGCGAGCCTCCGCCTGCTCAGGCTGAGATGGCTCAGCAGGGCGCTTGCCCTGAGCCCTGGAGGTGCCCGTCTCTCTTCGTGGTGCCATCCAATAAAACGAAAAGGAGAAGAAGGAGTCCAAAGAGAGAAGAAAATGTGACAGATCCTCCCCCTGCCCTTTTCAGTTGAAATCCCCGATTTTTTATGTCTAATGCCACGAGAATTTTGATTTTTGGTCAAAAATTGACCTCTTTCCTATGATTATTTCTATATGATGCATATGATATGAATTTCACGCAATTATAGGGTATATTCAAGAGTAATATCAACAAGAATTCATCAAGCAATCATTTGATCATAAAGAAATCACCCCTAGTTGTCTTCTAATATCAACAAATTGCTTTTCACTTAGGAGTTTTGTAAAAATATAGGCAAGTTGATCTTTTGTGCTTACAAATTCAAGTGTAATGTCACCCTTTTGTGCATGGTCTCTAAGAAAATGATGTCTTATCTCTATATGCTTAGTCCTAGAGTGTTATACCAGATTTTTTGAAATATTTATGGCACTAGTGTTATCACATTTTATAGGAACATGCTCAAAAATCAACTTGAAATCACTAAGTGTTTGTTTCATCCTCCCCCTGCCCTTTTAAATTCTCAGCCTCGACGAACCGGTCGACCGCTTGGTCAACGGTCAACAGTCAATTTTTCCAAATTTTGTTGCATTTTCTTGTCTCGTGATCCTCCCCCTGCCCTTTTCAGTTGAAATCCCCAATTTTTTATGTCTAATGCCACAGGAATTTTGATTTTTGGTCAAAAATTGACCTCTTTCCTATGATTATTTCTATATGATGCATATGATATGAATTTCACGCAATCATAGGGTATATTCAAGAGTAATATCAACAAGAATTTATCAAGCAATCATTTGATCATAAAGAAATCACCCCTAGTTGTCTTCTAATATCAACAAATTGCTCTTCACTTAGGGGTTTTGTAAAAGTATAGGCAAGTTGATCTTTTGTGCTTACAAATTCAAGTGTAATGTCACCCTTTTGTGCATGGTCTCTAAGAAAATGATGTCTTATCTCTATATGCTTAGTCCTAGAGTGTTATACCAAAATTTTTGAAATATTTATGGCACTAGTGTTATCACATTTTATAGGAACATGCTCAAAAATCAAATTGAAATCACTAAGTGTTTGTTTCATCCAAAGGATTTGTGCACAACATAAACCAGCTGCTATGTATTTGGCTTCCACCATAGACAAAGCTACCGAATTTTGCTTCTTACTATGCCATGAAACAAGTAAGTGTCCTAGGAAATGACAAGTGCCACTAGTGCTTTTCCTCTCAACTTTACAATCGGCAAAGTCGACATCCGAGTATCCAATTAATTCAAAGTTATCACCCTTAGGATACCATAGGCCTATGTCCATAGTTCTTTTTAAATATCTAAGAATTCATTTTACAACACTTAAATGAGATTCCTTAGGACAAGATTGAAATCTAGCACACAAGCATACACTATACATGATGTCAGGTCTACTAGCGGTCAAGTATAGCAAAGAACCTATCATGCCTCTATACATAGTTGAGTTGATGGGCTTGCCTTTCTCATCCATGTCAAGCTTGATGGATGAACTCATTGGAGTCTTCATTGTTTTGGCTTCCTCCATATTGAACCTTTTGAGGAGATCTCTTATATACTTTGCTTGATTGATGAAGGTTCCTTCCTTTAGTAGCATGATTTGAAGTCCAAGGAAGAAGTTAAGTTCTCCCATCATGCTCATTTCGAACTCACTATGCATGCATTTAGAGAATTCTTCACAAAGAGAGACATTAGTAGCTCCAAAAATGATATCATCAACGTATATTTGTACTAAGAGCACGTCATTATCTTTGGTTTTTATGAAAAGAGTTGTGTCAATTTTTCCCATTTTAAAACCCTTTTTCAAAAGAAATTTACTCAATCTTTCATACCATGCTCTAGGTGCTTGTTTCAAACCATAAAGTGCCTTTTTAAGTCTAAAAACATGATTAGGAAAGTTAAAACTTTGAAAATCGGGTGGTTGTTCAACATATACCTCTTCATTTATAAAGCCATTTAAGAAAGCACTTTTCACATCCATTTGATATAAAACAAAGTCTTTAAAACATGCAAAGGCAAGTAGCATCCTAATGGCTTCCAATCTAGCTACGGGAGCAAAGGTTTCTTCATAATCTATCACTTCTTCTTGATTAAAACCTTGGGCTACCAATCTTGCTTTATTCCTTATAATTATGCCATTTTCATCCATTTTGTTTCTAAAGACCCATCTAGTTCCAATAACACTTTGATTTTGAGGTCTTGGCACTAATTCCCATACTTCACTTCTTTCAAATTGGTTTAACTCTTCTTGCATGTCAATCATCCAATTTTCATCAACTAGAGCATTTTTTATATTTTTAGGTTCAATTTGAGAGATAAAAGCAAGATTATTGCAAATATTTCTTAGGAATGATCTAGTTCTTACCCCACTAGATGGATTACCTATAATTTGATCTTGTGGGTGGTTTGATGACAAACTTCCAATCTTCAGGGAGGTCTTGGCTTGATTCACCTTGCACTTGTTGAGGAGGAGGTAGTGCCAAAGGTGATTCATCTTTCTTGGGATCCTCTACAACTTCTTCTTGGTGCCTTCTATCTTCAATTTTTAATTTTCCCATGGAGGTCTCCAAGCCTAAATCATCATCGAAGCTCTCTATTTCTTGGAGAGAATTGTTAGATTCATAAAAAATAACATGGATGGACTCCTCAACTACCATGGTTCTTTTGTTAAAAACTCTAAAAGCTTTACTTGAAGTTGAGTAACCAAGAAAAATTCCAACATCCGATTTTGCATCAAATTTTCCAAGATTGTCTTTGGTGTTTAATATAAAGCATTTGCACCCAAAGACTTTAAAATAGCTAATGTTGGGTTTCTTGTTTTTCCAAATCTCACAGGGAGTTTTCTTAAGAATAGGCCTTAATAAAATTCTATTTAAAACATAACAAGAAGTGTTAACCGCTTCGGCCCAAAAGTATTTTGGTAAATTGTTCTCATTTAGCATGTCTCTAGCCATTTCTTGAAGAGTTCTACTTTTCCTTTCAACTACCCCATTTTGTTGAGGAGTTCTAGGAGCCGAAAAGTTGTGGTTAATACCATGCTCATTGCAATAGTCTTCAAAATCGATATTTTCAAATTCTCTCCCATGATCACTTCTTATACAAGTAATTGTAAAACCTTTTTCATTTTGAACCTTGTTGCAAAACTTTGAAAACTCATAAAAGGCTTCATTCTTTTGACTTAAAAATAAGACCCAAGTGTATCTAGAGAAGTCATTCACAATAACAAAAGCATAAGATTTTCCTCCAAGGCTTGGTGTCCTAGAGGGACCAAAAATCCATATGCAACAATTCAAGAGGCCTAGTTGTTGAAATGAAATTTTTGTTTTTAAAAGAGTTTTTGATTTGCTTTCCCATTTGACAAGCTTCACAAACTTTGTCTTTTTGAAAATTTATTTTGGGAAGGCCTCTAACAAGTTCATCTTTGTTGAGTTGGGAAATGAAGTCCATGTTAGCATGTCCCAACCTCCTATGCCACAACCAACTTTGATCATGCATGCTTGAAAAGCATCTATCATGGCCATCATATTTTGAAATATTTATTGCATAAACATTATCACATCTATGGCCCATGAAGATGGTTTTATCATTTTGAATATCTTTGATGATGCAATGAGATGCTTCAAAAATCACTTTAAAACCTTTGTCACAAAGTTGACTTATGCTCAAAAGATTATGTTTTAAACTATCAACTAATAAAACACTTTCAATAAGAGAGGATGTGCCATTACCAATGTTGCCATGACCAATGATCCTTCATTTTGAATTGTCTCCAAAGGTAACATATCCTCCCTTTCTTTTTGTAAGGAAAGTGAACTTGATTTCATCCCTAGTCATGTGCCTTGAGCATCCACTATCCAAGAACCACTTATCCTTCTTTGATCCCTACAAAATAAAATTTAAGTTGATTTAGGTACCCATATCTTTTTGGGTCCTTGAGGGTTAGTGACCTTGGATTTCTCAACCCAAACCTTTTTAGCTTTAGCATTAGAATTCTTTTGAGTACCATTTCTTAAGGGACATGTACTACTAATGTGCCCTCCTTTTCCACAAAAGTTGTAAGTGGTGGAAGGACTTGCACTTGCGGATTCTTTTACAAAGTAGTTTTTAAAATACTTTTGATTTTTTGATGATTTGAATCCTAGTCCTTGTTTGTCAAAGACACATTTTTGGCTAGCTAAGATCATTTCAAAAGATTTTGTCCACAAGAGAAAATTGAAAGAGAGGAGGTTAACCATTCATTTTTCTTTTTCAAAATCTCATTTTCACTCCTCAAAATCTCATTTTCCTTTTCAAGATGAGTTTTAGATAATTAATCAATTGAAAACTTTTCTTTCACTTCTTCAAGTTCCTTTTCGAGTTCTTGAATTTTCTTTTTAAGAGAATTATTTTTCCAACTAAGTTTTTCAAAATCCTCATATAATTCTTCAAAAACATCATGCATATCTTCATCACTAAAGTTAGAGTTTACCTCATCAAGATCATCTATTGTCATGAAGCACATGTTTGCCATTTCCTTCTCATTTTCTTCTTCGGAGGATTCTTCACTTTCACTCCAAGTGGCCATCATTGCCTTCTTCATTCTTCTCTTGGCTTCACTCTTGTAGAGAGGACAATCATATTTGATGTGTCCCGGTTTTTTGCACTTGAAGTATGTCAAAACTCTTTTCTCTTCCCATTTCTCCTTGTCACCATGGGATGAAGATTCCTTTTTAGAAGGATCCCTTCTAGAGGTTAATTTCCTTCCTCTAAACCTTTCACCTCTCATGTATTTGTTGAGCTTTCTTGTGATGAGGGCTAGATCATCATCTTCATCACTTGGCTTTTCTTCTTCAACATCTTCTTCTTCCTTGGTTGTAGCTTTGAGGGCTATGCTCTTCTTCTTTTTGTCTTCACCCTCTTGTAGCTTCTTTGTTAAATTGATCTTATATGTCATTAATGACCCTATGAGCTCTTCCATAGGTAGCTTAGTCAAGTCTTTTGCTTCTTGAATTGCGGTGACCTTGGTATGCCACTTTGATGGGAGAGACCTCAATATCTTCATCACCTTCTCGGATTCCTTGTAGGTTTTTCCCAAAGCTTCAAGACCATTGACAATGTCGGTGAACCTAGTAATCATCTCAACAATAGTCTTAGTTTCTTTCAATGAAAACAATTCATAGTTATGAACAAGTAGATTGATTTTTGACTCTTTCACTTGATTAGTTCCTTCATGAGTTATTTCTAGCAACTTCCAAATTTCTTTAGCCGATTTGCATTGACATATTCTATTATATTCATTTCTATCCATAGCACATTGCAAAGTAAAAATGACTTTAGCATTTAATTGAAAGTTTCTTCCATCAAGCTCATTCCATTCTTGTTTGGGTTTTGGAACCAAAACTCCATCAACTAGTTTAGTGGGAAAAGTTAGGCCATCTTCAATGACATCTCATACATCTAAATCAGTAGATTGCAAATACCAAGTCATTCTAGTTTTCCAATAGGGATAGTCAGTTCCCGTAAAGAATGGAGCTCTATGTTTTGAAACATTTTCAGCTTGGGATGAGCTTGATGGAATAGCCATTTCCTCTTAGATGATTAAGTCTTTAAAAAAAGAAGTCTAGCTCTGATACCAATTGAGAAAACAAAGGCTATGTTTAGTTAAGAAAAACACCCAAAAGAGGGGGTGAATTGGGTTTTTAAAATCTTTTCAATCACAACAAATTTAAACAAAATATAAGCAAAGTAAAGAGATAGAGTTTAGAGAATTCAAACTCGGGTTTATAGTGGTTCGGCACTTCCTTGCCTTTGTCCACTCTCCTCAACCTCCTAACCAAGTGAGGGTTCCACTAACTTGAAGCTTCAACCAAGCTTTCAATCTTCTTACACTTGGATTCCGACTCCAATGGGCTCTTACACAACCTCTTCAAGATTCAAACCTCTTAAAGGCTTTAACACTCAGATTGTTACAAGATATAATCACTCAACCTAGCTTAAAGATGGCTCAAATACAAGACAAAGCTAGGATGACAAACAAGAGTGCACTAAAGGATATGTAAGTGGTGATTTAATGCACAATGAAAGAAATGAGAGCTTTTTTATCAATAACAGGTAGGTAAGCTTTGAATACAAGTGTTCTCTTATCAATAAATGAAGTGGAGCTCTCAATTTATAGGTTTCTAAGCTCGAGAGTCAAAAACAACAAAAGGTAACCTCGTCCAGTCGAGCTAGGGGTCGACCGGTTCACTAGCCGTTGGAGCATTTAATGCATGACAGGTTACCGTTGCCTTAATCGGACCTCGATTGGTCCTCGACCGGACCTCGACTAGTAAGGGAATCACCTCGACTAGGAAGAGAAGGCTACTGGGAGAGAGAGAAGGTTTTTGACCTTTCTCGACCGGTTGAGCCTTTTTTGCCCCGAAAACCTTTTTTTTTTTTTTATTCCTTTCTTTTCTAACACTTAGGCAAGATCTTTAAGTAAATTATTAAGCCAATTTTGAAACATTTTACCTAAGGTAAATTAGTTAAAAACTCGGGTTTTAATGAAATCGACATTTTAAAGAATAAACTGAGTTTTCTAAGATGCATGAAACGTATGAAAATCCTAAGTGCACTCATGCATTCATCTTACATTAGTTTCCTATGAACACAAGTCTTCCAAGCATCTCGATCTTTTATCCATTTGGTCTTTTGATGAATTTTCGAGTTTATACCTAAGATTCTTAAACATTTAAACCAATTAGTCACTTAACCATGGTTTGTTACCATCACAACCCGATTAGGAGAACCCTTGGGCTAACACTACCCTTCTCCGGTACTCGCCTGGATTCTAATTTTCACGGTACTCGCCTGGATTCTACCCTTCTCCGGTACTCGCCTAGATTCTACCTTTCCCGGTACTCGCCTGAACCCTTTTTCGATACTCACCCCGATTCTACCCTTCACTGGTACTTGCCCGGATTCTACCCTTCTCCAGAACTCTCTCGGATTCTACCTTTCTCCGGTACTCGCCGGAATTCTACACTTCTCCGATACTCGCTTGGATTCTACTTTTCCCAGAACTCTCTTAGATTCTACCCTATTCCGGTACTCGCCCAAATTCTACCATTCTCTAGTACTCGCCCAAATTCTACCATTTTCCGGTACTCGCCTGCATTCTACCTTTCCCGGTACAAGCCCAGACCCTTTTCCGGTACTCACCCGGATTCTACTCTTCTCCGGTATTTGCCCTAATTCTACCCTTCTCTGGTACTTGCCCGGATTCTACCCTTCTTCGGTACTTGCCTGGATTCTACCTTTCCCGGTACTCACTCGACCCTTATCCAGTACTCACCCTGATTCTACCCTTCACCGGTACTTGCCTGGATTCTACCTTTCTCGGTACTCGCCCGGACCCTTTTCCGGTACTCACCCAGATTCTACCCTTCTCCCGTACTCGCTTGGATTCTACCTTTCTTCGGTACTCGCTCGGATTCTCTTCTTCTCCGGTACTTGCCCCGATTCTACCCTTCACCGATACTCTCCCGGATTCCACCATTCTTTTGAACTCCCCCGGATTCTACCCTTCTCCTGAACTTACCGGGTTCTACCCTTCTCCAGTACTCGCCCGAATTCTACCCTTCTCTGATACTCACCTGGATTCTACCTTTCCCAGTACTCGCCCGGACCCTTTGTTGGTACTCGCTCGGATTCTACCCTTCTCCGGTACTCGACCAGATTCTACCCTGTTCCGGTACTCGCCCCCATTCTACCCTTTTCCGGTACTCTCTTGGATTCTACCCATCTCCTGTACTCTCTCGAATTCTACCATTCTCCGAAACTCTTTCGGATTCTACCCTTCTCCGGTACTCGCCCGGATTCTACCCTTCTCCGATACTCGCCTGGATTCTACCTTTCCCAGTACTCGCCCAAACTCTTTTCCAGTACTCGCCTGGATTCTACCCTTCTCTGGTACTCGCCCGAATTCTACCATTTTCCGATACTCGCCTGCATTCTACCTTTCCCGGTACTCGCCCAGACCCTTTTCCAGTACTCGCCCGGATTCTACCCTTCTCTGGTACTTGCCCTGATTCTACTCTTCTTCGATACTCACCCGGATTCTACCATTCTCCGGCACTCGCCTGGATTCTACCTTTCCCGGTACTCACTCGGACACTTTTTCGGTACTCGCCCTGATTCTACCCTTCACCGGAACTCTCCCGGATTCTACCATTCTCCGGAACTTGCCCGGATTCTACCATTCTCCTGTACTCGCCCAGATTCTAACATTTCTCCAGTACTCGTCCGAATTCTACCTTTCCCGGTACTCACCCAGACCATTTTCCGATACTCGCCCCGATGCTACCCTTCACCAGTACTCTCCCAGATTCTACCCTTCTCCGATACTCGCCCAAATTCTACCATTCTTTGATACTCGCTTGGATTCTACCTTTCTCGGTACTCGACCGGACCCTTTTCCGGTACTTAGCCTGATTCTACCCTTCATCGGTACTCGACCGGATTCTACCTTTCTCCGAAACTCGCTCGGATTCTACCCTTCTTCGGAACTCGCCCGGATTCTACCATTCTCCGGTACTCGCCCGGATTCTACCCTTCTTTGGAACACGCCCGGATTCTACCCTTCTCCGGTACCCGCCCGACCCGGATTCTACCATTCTCCGGTACTCGCCCGGATTCTACCCTTCTTTGGAACACGCCCGGATTCTACCCTTCTCCGGTACCCGCCCAGATTCTACCATTCTCCGGTACTCGCCTGCATTCTACTTTTCCCGGTACTCGCCTGGACCTTTTTCCGGTTCTCTCCCAGAGTCTACCCTTCTCCGGAACTCGCCTGGATTCTACCATTCTCCGGTACTTGCCCTGATTCTACTCTTCTTTGGTACTTGCCCTAATTCTACTCTTCTCCGGTACTCGCCCGGATTCTACCCTTCTCCGGTACTCGCCTAGATTCTACCTTTCCCGGTACTCGCCCGGATGCTTTTCCGGTACTCGCCCTGATTCTACCCTTCATCGGAACTCTCCTGGATTCAACCCTTCTCCGGAACTCGCCCAGATTCTACTCTTCTCCTGTACTCGCCCGGATTCTACCATTTCTCTGGTACTCGCTTAGATTCTACCTTTCCTGGTACTCGCCCGAACCATTTTCCTGTACTCGCCTCGATACTACCCTTCACCAGTACTCTCCCGGATTCTACCATTCTCCTGTACTCGCCCGGATTCTACCCTTCTCTGGTACTCACCTGAATTCTACCCTTCTCCGATACTTGCTTGGATTCTACCCATCCCGGTACTCGCCCGAACCCTTTTCCGTTACTCACCCGAATTCTACCATTCTCCGATACTCACCCGAATTCTACCCTTCTACGATATTCGCTTGGATTCTACCCATCCTGGTACTCGCCTGGACCCTTTTTCGGTATTTGCCCGGATTCTACCCTTCTTCGGTACTCGCTCAGATTCTACCCTTCTCCGGTACTCGCCTGGATTCTACCTTTCGCGGTACTCACCCCCACCTTTTTCCAGTACTCGTTCGGATTCTACCTTTCTCTGGTACTCACCCGGATTCTATCCTTCTCTGATATTCACTTAGGTTCTACCTTTCTCGGTATTCGCCAGGACCCTTTTCCGGTATTCACCCCGATTATACCCTTCACCGGTACTCGTCGGGATTCTACCATTCTCCGGAACTCATCCGGACTCTTTTTCGGCACTCGCCCGGATTCTACCCTTCTCCGGTACTTCCCCTGATTCTACTCTTCACCGGTACTCGCCCGGATTCTACCTTTCTCTGGTACTCGTCTGGATTCTACCTTTCCCGGTACTCGCCCAAACCATTTTCCGATACTCGCCTCAATACTACCCTTCACCGGTGCTCTCCCGGATTCTACCATTCTCCTGTACTTGCCTGGATTCTACCCTTCTCCGGTACTCGCCCGGATTCTACCCTTCTCCGATACTCGCTTCGATTCTACCTTTCCCAGTACTTGCCCAAATTCTACCTTTGTCCGATACTCGCTTGGATTCTACCTTTCCCAGTACTCGCCTGAACCCTTTTCCGGTACTCACCCCGATTCTACCTTTCACTGGTACTCGCCTGGATTCTACCCTTCTCCGATACTCGTCCGAATTCTACCCTTCTCTGGTACTCGCCCGGATTCAACCCTTCTCCAATACTCGCCCGGATTCTACCTTTCTACGGTTCTCGCCTGGATTATACCTTTCCCTGTACTCACCCAAACCCTTTTTCGGTACTCGCCCCGATTCTACCCTTCACAGGTACTCGCCCAAATTTTACCCTTCTTCGGAACTCACCCGGATTCTACCTTTCTCCTGTACTCACCCGGATTCTACCATTTTTCAATACTCGCCAAATATCTACCCCTCTTCGATACTCGCCCGGATTCTACCATTCTCTGGTACTCACTTGGATTCTACCCTTCACCGGTACTCGCCCGGACCCTTTTCCACTAGTCACTCGGATTCTACCCTTCTCCGGTACTCGCTCGGATTCTACCCTTCTCCGATACTTGCTTGGATTCTATCTTTCTCGGTACTCGCTCGGACCCTTTTCCGATACTCACCCCGATTATAACTTTCACCGGTACTCGCCTAGATTCTACCTTTGTCCGATACTCACTTGGATTCTACCTTTCCCAGTACTCACCCGGACCCTTTTCCGGTACTCACCCCGATTCTACCTTTCATCGGTACTCGCCGGGATTCTACCCTTCTCCGATACTCGTCCGAATTCTACCCTTCTCTGGTACTCGCCTGGATTCTAATTTTCTCGATACTCATCCGGACCCTTTTCCGGTACTCGCCTGGATTCTACCTTTTCCGGTACTCGCCCGGATTCTACCCTTCTCCGATACTTGCTTGGATGCTAACTTTCCTGATACTCGCCCGGACCCTTTTCCGATACTCACCCCGATTCTACCTTTCACCGGTACTCGCCCGGATTCTACCCTTCTCCGATACTTGTCCGAATTCTACCTTTCTCCGGTACTTGCCTGGATTCTAATTTTCACGGTACTCGCCCGAACCCTTTTCCGTTACTCACCCCGATTCCACCCTTCACCGATACTCGCCCGAATGCTACCATTCTTTGGTACTCGCCTACATTCTACCTTTCCTGGTACTCACTCGAAGCCGTTTCCAGTAATCGCCCAGATTCTACCCTTTTTCAGAACTTGCCCTAATTCTGCTCTTCTCCGGTACTAGCCCGAATTCTACCATTCTCCGGTACTCACCCGGATTCTCCCCTTCTCTGGTACTCGCCTGGATTCCACCTTTCCCGGTACTTACCGGGACCCTTTTCCGATACTCGCTCGGATTCAACCCTTCTCCAATACTCGCCCAGATTCTACCCTTCTCCCGTTCTCACCCTGATTCTACCCTTCTCCTGTACTCGCCCGGATTCTACCATTCTCTGGTACTCACCCGGATTCTACCCTTCTACGATTCTCGCCTAGATTCTACATTTCCCTGTACTCGCCCAGACCCTTTTTCGGTACTCGCCCCGATTCTACGCTTTACAGGTACTCGCCTGAATTTTACCCTTCTCCGGAACTCGTCCGGATTCTACCCTTCTCCTATACTCACCCGGATTCTACCACTTTTCGGTACTCATCAGAATTCTACCCTTCTCCGGTACTCGCCCAGATTCTACCCTTCTCCGATACTTGCCCTGATTCTACCCATCTCTGGTACTTGCCAGGATTCTACCTTTCTCGGTATTCACCCGAACCCTTTTCCGGTACTCGCTCGGATTCTACCCTTCTTCGGTACTCGCTCAGATTCTACCCTTCTCCGGTATTCGCCCGGATTCTACCCTTTTTCGATACTCGCTTGGATTCTACCTTTCCCGGTACTCGCCCATATTCTACCCTTCTATAGTACTCGCCTGGATTCAACCCTTCTTCTGTACTCACCTGGATTCTACCTTTCCCGGTACTCGCCTGGACCCTGTTTCGTTACTCGCTCGGATTCTACCATTCTCCGATACTCGGCGGATTCTACCCTTCTTCGATACTCGCTTGGATTCTACCTTTTCTGGTACTCGCCCGGATCCTTTCCTAGTACTCACCAGGATTCTACCCTTTTCCAGTACTCGCCCCGATTCTACCCTTCACCGGCACTCGCTCGGATTCTACCCTTCTCTGGACCTCACCCAAATTCTTCGATTCTCTTGTACTCGCCCGGATTCTACCCTTTTCCGCTACTCGCCCGGATTTTACCCTTCTCCAGTACTCACTCGGATTCTACCCTTCTCCAGTACTTTCCCGGATTCTACGCTTCTCCGATACTCGCTTGGATTCTACCCTTGTCGATACTTGCCCAGACCCTTTTCTGATACTCACCCCGATTCTACCCTTCACCAGTACTCACCCAAATTCTACCCTTCTCCGGATCTCGCTTGGATTCTATGCTTCTCCGGTACTTGCCCAAATTCTATCCTTTCCCGGAACTCGCCCGGATTCTACCCTTCAAGGGTACTCGCCCGGATTCTACACTTCTCTGATACTCGCTTGGATTCTACCTTTCCCGGTACTCGTCCGAACCCTTTTTCAGTACTCACCCCGATTCTACCCTTCACCGGTACTCGTCGGGATTCTACCCTTCTCTAGAACTCGCCCGGATTCTACCCTTCTCTAGAACTCGCCCGGATTCTACCCTTCAAGGGTACTCGCCCGGATTCTACAATTCTCCGGTACTCGCCTGCATTCTACCTTTCCCGATACTCGCCCGGACCCTTTTCCATTACTCGCCTGCATTCTACCTTTGCCGGTACTCGCCCGTACCCTTTTCCGGTACTTGCCCAGATTCTATTCTTCACCAGTACTCTTTCGGATTCTACTTTTCTCCAAAACTCGCCCGGATTCTACCCTTCTCCGATACTCGCCTGCATTCTACCTTTCTCGGTACTCGCCCGGAACCTTTTTCGGTACTCGCCTGCATTCTTCTACCTTTGCCAGTACTCGCCCGGACCCTTTTCCGGTACTTTCCCCGATTCTATCCATCACCAGTACTGTTCCGGATTCCACCTTTCTCCGGAACACGCCCGGATTCTACCCTTCTTTGGTATTCGCCTTGATTCTAACTTTCTCGGTACTCCCCCGGACCCTTTTTCGGTTCTCGCCCTGATTCTACACTTCACCAGTACTCTCCCGCGTTCTACCCTTCTCCGGTACTCACCTGCATTCTACCTTTCCCTGTACTCGCCCGGACCCTTTTCCGGTACTTGCTTGGATTCTACCTTTGTCGGTACTCGCCAGGACCCTTTTCCAGTACTTGCCCCGATTCTATCCTTCACCAGTACTCTCTCGGATTCTACCCTTCTCCGGATCTCACCCGGATTCTAGCCTTCTTAGGTATTCGCCTAGATTCTACCTTTCTCGGTACTCTCCCGGACCCTTTTTCGATTCTTGCCCTGATTCTACACTTCACCGGTACTCTCCTGGATTCTACCCTTCTCTGGTACTTGGCTAGATTCTACCTTTCCTGGTACTCACCCGAATTCTACCCTTCTCTAGTACTCGCCCGGATTCTACACTTCTCCTATACTTGCTTGGATTCTACATTTTTCGATACTCGCCTGGACCCTTTTCTGGTACTCACCCCGATTCTACCCTTGATCGGTACTCATCGGGATACCACCCTTCTCCAGTACTCACCCAAATTCTACAGTTCTCCGATACTCGCCTGCATTCTACCTTTCCTTATACTCGCCCGGACACTTTTCCGGTACTCTCTCGGATTCTGCCATTCTCTGGTACTCTCGCCTGCATTCTACCTTTCCCGGTACTCGCTCGGACCCTTTTCCGGTACTTACCCCAATTCTATTCTTCATCAGTACTTGCCCAGATTATACCCTACTCCGAAACTAGCCCGGATTCTATCCTTCTCCAGTAATCGCCCGAATTCTACACTTCTCCGATACTTGCTTGGATTCTATCTTTTCTGGTACTCTCCCGTACTCACCCAAATTCTACCCTTCTCCGGAATTGCCCCGATTCTACCCTTCTCCGGTACTCGCCCGAATTTTAGCATTCTTCGATACTCGCCTGCATTCTACCTTTCTCGGTACTCGCCTACATTCTACCTTTCTCGGTACTCGCCCGGACCTTTTTCCGGTAATCGCCCGGGTTATACCCTTCTCCGGTACTTGCCTTGATTCTACCCTTCTCCGGTACTCACCCCGATTCTACCCTTCATCGGATCTAGCCCTGATTCTACCCTTTTTCGGTACTCCCCCGAATTCTACTCTTTTTCGGAACTCGCCCGGATTCTACTCTTCTACGGTACTCACTAGGATTCTACACTTCTCCGATACTCGCATAGATTCTACCTTTACTGGTACTCGCCCAAATTCTACCCTTCTCTGAAATCGTCCCGATTCCACCATTCTCCGGTACTCGCCCGAATTCTAGCATTCTTTGACACTCGCCTGCATTCTACCTTTCCCGGTACTCGCCCGGACCCTTTTCCGGTACTTGCCCGGATTATACCCTTCTCCGGTACTTGCCTTGATTGTACCCTTCTCCGGTACTCGCCTGGATTCTACCCTTCTTTGGTACTCGCCTGGATTCTACCTTTCCCGGTATTCCCCCGGATCCTTTTATGGTACTCGCCCTGATTCTACCCTTCACCGGTATTGGCCAGGATTCTACCCTTTTCCAGATCTCACCCTGATTCTTCGCTTCTCCGGTACTCGCCTGAATTCTACCCTTTTTCGGAACTCACTCGGATTCTACCCTTCTACGGTACTCACCCGAATTCTACACTTCTCTGATACTCGCTTGGATTCTACTTTTCCCAGTACTCGCTAGGACCCTTTTCCGGTACTCACCTCGATTCTACCTTTCACCGGTACTCGTAAGGATTCTACCCTTCTCTAGAACTCGCTCGGATTCAGCCCTTCTCCAGTACTCGCCCAAATACTACAATTCTCCGGTACTCGCCCAAATTCTACAATTCTCTCGTACTCACCTGCATTTTACCTTTCCCGGTACTCGCCCGGACACTTTTCTGGTACTCGCCCGGATTCCACCATTCTCTGGTACTCGCTTGAATTCTACAATTCTCCGGTACTCGCTTGCATTCTACCTTTTCCGGTACTCGCCCGAAACCTTTTTCGGTGCTCACCCGGATTATACCCTTCTTCAGTACTTGCCTTGATTCTACCATTCTTCGGTACTCGCCCAGATTCTACCCTTCTACAGTACTAGCCTGGATTCTACCTTTTTCGGTACTCCCTCGGACCCTTTTTCGGTTCTCACCCCGATTCTACCTTCACCGGTACTCTCCCAGATTCTAACCTTCTCCGAAAATCGCCCGGATTCTACCCTTCTCTTGTACTCGCTCGGATTCTACCCTTCTCTGATACTCACCTGGATTCTACCTTTCCCGGTACTCGCTCGGACCCTTTTCCGATACTCGCCCGGATTCTACCATTCTCTAGTACTTGCCCAGATTCTACACTTCTCCGATACTTGCTTGGATTCTACCTTTTTTGGTACTCATCCAGACCCTTTTCCAGTACTCACCCCGATTCTACCCTTCACCAATACTCATTGAGATTCTACCCTACTCCGCAATCGCCCCAATTCTACCTTTCTCCGGTACTCGCCCCAATTCTAGCATTCTCCGGTACTCGCCTGCATTCTACTTTTCCCGGTACTCGCCCGGACCCTTTTCCAATACTTGCCCGGATTCTACTCTTGTCCGGTACTTGCCCTGATTCTACTTTTCTCTGGTACTCGCCCGGATTCTACCATTCTCTAGTACTCGCCTGGATTCTACCTTTCCCAGTACTCGCCCGGACCCTTTTCCTGTACTCGCCCCGATTCTACCCTTCACCGGTACTCTCCCGGATTCTACACTTCTCTGGAACTCGCCCAGATTCTACCCATCTCTTGTACTTGCCCTGATTCAACCTTTCATCGGTACTTTTCCGGATTCTACCCTTTTCCGAAATTCGCCCAAATGCTATCTTTTTCCAGTACTCGCCTTCATTCTACTTTTCCCGGTACTCGCTCGGATTCTACCCTTGTCCGATACTCGCCCGAATTCTACCCTTCCCCGGTACTCGCCTGGATTCTACCTTTCCCGGTACTCGCCCGAACCCTATTCCCATACTCGCCCGAATTCTACCCTTCTCCGATACTCGCCCGGATTCTACCCTCTGCGGTACTCGCCTGGATTCTACACTTCTCCAATACTCGCTTGGATTCTACCTTTCCCGATACTCGCCCGGACCCTTTTCCGGTACTCACCCCAATTCTACCCTTCACCGGTACATGTTTGCATTCTACCCATCTCCGGAACTCGCTTGGATTCTACCTTTCTTGGTACTTGCCCGGACCGTTTGCTGGTACTCTCCCGGACCCTTTGCTGGTAGTGCCTGGATTCTACCCTTCTCCTGTACTCGCCCGGATTCTACTCTTCTCTGGCACTCGCCCGGACCTTGTTCCGATATTCGCCCGCATTCTACCCTTCTCCGGTACTCGTCCAAATTCTGCCATTCTCCGGTACTCGCCTGGATTCTACCTTTCCCAGTACTCGCCCGATCCTTTTTCCGATATTCGCCCGGATTCTACCCTTTTCCAGTACTTGCTCTGAATTCTACCCTTTCCCGGTACATCGCCAGATTCTCCCCTTCTCCGGTACTCGCCTAGATTCTGCCTGTCCCGGTACTCACCCGTACCCTTTTCTGGTACTAGCCCGAATTCTACCCTTCTCCGGTACTCGCTCGGATTCTACCATTCTCCGATACTCGCTTGGATTCTACCTTTCCTGATACTCGCCCGGATGCTTTTCCGGTACTCACCCAAATTCTACCTTTCATCGGTACTCGTCAGGATTCTACCTTTCTCCGAAACACGCCCGGATTCTATCCTTCTCCGGTACTCACCCGAATCCTACCATTCTCCAGTACTCGCCTGCATTCCACCTTTCTCGATACTCGCCCGGACCCTTTTTCCAATACTCTCTCGGATTCTACCCTTCTCCGGTACTTGCCTGGATTGTACCTTTCCCGATACTCGCCCCGATTCTACCCTTCACTGGTACTCTCCCGGATTCTACACTTCTCTGGAACTCACCTAGATTCTACCCTTCTCCTGTACTTGCCCTGATTCAACCTTTCACCGGTACTCTCCCGGATTCTACCCTTCTCCGAAACTCGCCTGAATGCTATCCTTCTCCGGTACTCGCCTCCATTCTACTTTTCCCGGTACTCGCCTGGACCTTTTTCCAGTACTCTCCTAGATTCTACCTTTCTCTGGCACTTGCCCGGATTCTACCATTTTCCGGTACTCGCCTTGATTCTACCATTCTTTGGTACTCGCCCGGATTCTACCCTTCTCTGGTACTTGCCCGGATTCTCCCCTTCTCCGATGCTCGCCTGGATTATACCATTCCCGGTACTCGACTAGACCCTTTTTCGATACTCGCCCAGATTCTACCCATCTCCGGTAGTCGCCCAGATTCTACCTTTCTCTCGTACTCACCTAAAATCTACCATTCTCCAATACTCACCTGCATTCTACCTTTCCCAGTACTCGCCTGCATTCTCCCCTTCTTCGAAACTCACCTGGATTCTACCTTTCCCGGTACTCGCCTGAACCCTTTTTCGGTAGTCGCTCAGATTCTACCCTACTTCGGTAGTCACCTGGATTCTACCCTTCTCCCTTACTCGCTCGGATTCTACCCTTTTCCGGTACTCACCCGGATTCTACCCTTCTTCGGTACTCGCCTGCAATCTACCTTTCCGGATACTCGCCCGGACCCTTTTTCGGTACTTGCCCAGATTCTACCTTTCACCGGTACTCACCCGGATTCTATCATTCTCCCGTACTCGCCCGAATTCTAGCATTCTTGGGTACTCGCTTGCATTCTACCTTTCCCGATACTCGCCTAGATTCTCCCCTTCTCCGGTACTCACCTAGATTCTACCTTTCCCGGTACTCGCCTGGACCCTTTTTCGGTAGTCGCTCGGATTCTACCCTACTCCGGTAGTCACCCGGATTCTACCCTTTTCCGGTACTTGCCCGCATTCTACCCTTTTCCGATACTCGCTTGGATTCTACCTTTCCTAGTACTCACTCGAACACTTTGCAGGTACTTGCCCGAATTCTACCCTTCGCGGATACTCACTTGGATTCTACTTTTCCCAGACCCTTTGCTGGTACTCGCCTGGATTCTACCCTTCTCCGGAACTCCCCCGGATGCTACCCTTTGCCGGTACTAGCCCGAATTCTACCATTCTCTGGTACTCGACTACATTCTATCTTTCTCGATACTCACCCGGACCCTTTTTCGGTACTCGCTCGGATTCTCCCCTTCTCCGGTACTCGCCTGGATTCTACCCTTCTCCGGAACTCCCCCGGATGCTACCCTTTGCCGGTACTAGCCCGAATTCTACCATTCTCTGGTACTCGACTACATTCTATCTTTCCCGGTACTCACCCGGACCCCTTTTCAATACTCGCCCGGATTCTCCCTTCCTCCAGTACTCTCCTGGATTCTACCTTTTTCGGTAGTCGCTCGGACCCTTTTTCGGTACTCGCTCGGATTCTACCCTTCTCTGGTACTCGTCCGGATTCTACCCTTCTCTGGTACTCGTCCGGATTCTACCCTTCTCTGATACTCGCTTGGATTCTACCTTTCCCGGAACTCGCTCGGACCCTTTTCTGGTACTCACCACGATTCTACCAATCACCGGTACTCTCCCGGATTCTACCCTTCTCCGGAACTCACCCGAATTCTATCCCTCTCCGGTACTCGCCAGAATTCTACCCTTCTCCAGTACACGCCCAGACCCTTTTTCGGTACTCACCCCGATTCTACCCTTCACCGATACTAGCTCGGATTCTACCCTTTGCCGGTACTCGCCCGGATTCTACCCTTCTCCTGTTATCGTCCGAATTCTACCATTTTTTGGTACTCGCCTGAAAACTACCCTTCTCCGGTACTTGCCCGGATTCTACCCTTGTTCGGTACTCTCCTGGATTCTACCCTTCTCCGGTACTCACCGGAATTTTACCCTTCTTCGGTACTTGCCCGGATTCTACTCTTCTCCAGTACTCGCCCGGATTCTACCTTTCTCCGGTGCTCGCCCGAATTCTCCCCTTCTCCGGTACTCACCCGGATTCTCCCCTTCTCCGGTACTCGCCTGGATTCTACCTTTCCTGGTACTCGCTCGGAACCTTTTCCGGTACTCAGCCCGATTCTACCCTTCAACGGTACTCGCACCGATTCTACCCTTCATCGGTACTCTCATAGATTCTACCCTTCTCCGGAACTCGTCCGGATTCTACCTTTCTCCGGTAGTCGCCCAGATTCTGCCTTTCTCCGGGACTCGCCCGGATTCTACCCTTATCCGGTACTCGCTCAGATTCTACTTTTCCCTGTACTCGTCCGGACCCTTTTCCGGTACTCGCTTGGATTCTCCCCTTCTTCGGAACTCGCCCAAATTCTACCCTTCTCCTGTACTCGCCCGGATTCTACCCTTCTCCGGTACTCGCCTGGATTCTCCCCTTCTCCGGTACTTGCCTGGATTCTACCTTTCCCGGTACTCGCTCCGAACCTTTTCCGGTACTCAGCCCGATTCTACCTTTCTCCGGAACTCGCTCGGATTCTACACTTCTCCGGTAGTCGCCTGGATTCTACCTTTCCCGGTACTCGCCCGGATGCTACCCTTCTCCGGTACTTGCTCGGATTCTCCCCTTCTTGGGAACTCGCTCAAATTCTACCCTTCTCCTGTACTCACTCGAAATCTACCCTTCTCCGATACTCGCTTGGATTCTACCTTTCCCGGTACTCGCCTGGACCCTTTTTCGGTACTCGCCCTGATTCTACTCTTCACCGGTACTGGCTCGGATTCTAGCATTCCCTGGAACTCGCCCGGATTCCACCATTCCCCGGTACTTGCCCGCATTCTACCATTTTTCGGTACTCGCCTGGATTCTACTTTTCCTCGTACTCGCCCAGACGCTTTTCCGGTACTCAATCCGATTCTACCCTTCACCGGTACTCGCCCGGATTCTACCCTTCTCTGGAACTCCCCCGAATTCTGCCCTTCTCCGGTACTCGCCCCGATTCTACCCTTCAACGATACTCGCCCAGATTTTACCCTTCTTTGGTCCTCGCTCAAATTCTACACTTCTCTGATACTCGCTTGGATTCTACCTTTCCCAGTACTCGCCCGGACGCTTTTCTGGTACTCACCCCGATTCTGCCCTTCATGGATACTCTCTCGGATGCTACCCTTCTCCTGCACTCGCCTGGATTCTACCCTTCTCCGGTATTCGCCTGGATTCTACCTTCCCCGGTACTTGCCCGGACCTTTTTCCGGTACTCGCTAGGATTCTACCCTTATTCGGTACTCGCCCGAATTCTACCATTCTCTGATACGCGCTTGAATTCTACCTTTCCCGATACCCGCCCGAACCCTTTTCCTGTACTCGCTCGGATTCTACCCTTCTCCAGAACTCGCCCGGATTGTACCCTTCTCTGGTCCTTGCCCGAATTTTACACTTTTTCGATACTCGCTTGGATTCTACCTTTCCCGTTACTCGCCCGAACCCTTTTCCGGTACTCACCTGATTCTACCCTTCACGGGTACTCTCCCGGATTCTACCCTTCTCCTGTACTCGCCCGAATTCTACACTTCTCCGATTCTCGCCTGGATTCTACCATTCCCGGTACTCACCTGCACTCTTTTCCGGTACTCGCCCGGATGCTACCCTTCTCTTGTACTCGCCTGGATTCTACCTTTCCCGATACTCGCCCGAACCCTTTTCCGGTACTCACCCCGATTCTACCCTTCACTGGTACTCGCCCGAATTCGACCCTTCTCTGGTATTCGCTCGAATTCTACCCTTCTCCGGTATTCGCTCGAATTCTACCCTTCTCCGGTACTCGCCTGCATTGTACTCTTCCCGGTACTCGCCCAGACCATTTTTCGGTACTCATCCGGATTCTACCATTCTCTGGTACTCGCTTGGATTTTACCCTTCTCCAGTACTCGCCTGGATTATACCATTCACGGTACTCGCCCAGACCCTTTTTGGGTACTCGCCCGGATTCTACCCTTCTCCGGTACTTGCTCAGATACTACCTTTTTTCGGTACTCGCTTGGATTCTACCTTTCCCGATACTTGCTCGGACCCTTTTCTGGTACTCGCTCAGATTCGACCTTTCTGTGGTACTCGCCCGAATTCTACCCTTCTCTGATACTCGCCCGGACCCTTTTTTGGTACTCGCCCTGATTCTACCGTTCACCGGTACTCGCCCGGATTCTACCCTTCTCTGGAACTTGCCCAGATTCTACCTTTCTAAGTACTCACCCCAATTTTACCATTTCAGGTACTTGCCCGGACCCTTTGCCAATACTTTCCCGGATTCTACCCTTCTCCGGTGCTTGCCCGGATTCTACCCTTCTCCGATACTCGCTTGGATTCTAGTTTTCCAAGTACTCGCCCGGACCCTTCTCCGGTGCTCACCCCGGTTCTACCCTTCATCGGTACTCTCCTGGATTCTACCCTTCTCCGAAACTCGCTCGGATTCTACCTTTTTCCCGTACTCGCCCGAATTCTACCCTTCTCCGATACTCGCCCGGATTCTACCTTCCTCTGGTACTCGCCTAGACCTTTTTCCGATACTCGCAAGGACCCTTTTCCTGAACTCGCCCCAATTCTACTCCTCACCAGTACTCGCCCGCATTTTACCATTCTCCGGAACTTGCCGAAATTCTACCCTTCTCCGGTACTTGCCCGGATTCTACCCTTCTTCGGTAGTCGCCCGAATTCTACCCTTCTGTGATACTCGCTTGGATTCTACCTTTCCTAGTACTCGCCCGCACCCTTTTCCGGTAGTCGCCCGAATTCTACCCTTCTCTAGTACTCGCCCGGATTCTACCCTTTTTCAGAACTTGTTCGGATTCTACCCTTCTCCGGTACTCTCTCGGATTCAACCATTCTCCAATACTGGCCTAAAATCTACTTTTCTAGGTACTCGCCCCTATTCTACCATTTTTAGGTACTCGCTCGGACCCTTTTCCAATACTTGCCCAGATTCTACCCTTCTCCGGTGCTCGCCCGTATTCTACCGTTCTCCGATACTTGCTTGGATTCTAGTTTTCCCGGTACTCGCCCGAACCCTTTTTCGGTGCTCACCCCGATTCTACCCTTCACCGATACTCGCCCGGATTCTACCCTTCTCCAATACTCGCCCAGACCCTTTTCCTGTACTCGCCCCGATTCTACCCCTCACCAGTACTCGCCCGCATTCTACCCTTCTTCGGAACTCGCTCGAATTCTACCCTTCTCCGGTACTCGCCTAGATTCTACCTTTCCCTGTACTCGCCCGAACCCTTTTCCGGTACTCACCCCGATTCTACCCTTCACCAGTACTTGCCTGAATTCTAGTCTTCTCTGGTACTCGCCTGAACCCCTTTCCGGTACTCGCCTCTATTCTACCCCTCACCAGTACTCGCTCGGATTCTACCCTTCTCTGAAAAATAGCCCGAATTCTACCCTTCTCCGGTACTCGTCCGGATTCTACCCTTCTCCGGTACTCGCCTGGATTCTACCCTTCTTTGGTTTTCGCTCAGATTCTAACTTTCCCGGTACTTGCCCGGTCCCTTTACCGGTACTCGCCCGGATTCTACCCTTCACTGGTACTCGCCCGGATTCTACCCTTATCCGGTACTTGCTTAGATTCTACCCTTTTACAGTACTCGCCCGGATTCTACCCTTCCCCGGTACTCGCCCGGACCCTTTTCGGGTACCCGCCCCGATTCTCCTTTTCACCGGTACTTGCTCAGATTCTACCCTTCTCCGAAACTCGCTCGGATTCTACCCTTCTCCGGTACCTGCCCAGATTCTACCCTTCTTCGATACTCGCCCAAATTCTACCCTTAACCGGTACTCGCCCGGATTCTACCCTTTTCCGAAACTCACCCGAATTCTACCATTCTTTGGTAGTTGCCCGGATTCTACCTTTCTCTAATACTTGCCTAGATTCTACCTTTCCCGGTACTCGCCCGGATTCTACCCTTCTCCGGTACTCGCCCGGACCCTTTTCTGGTACTCGCCCCGATTCTACCCCTTACCAGTACTCATCCGGATTCTACCATTCTCCAGAACTCGCTCGAATTCTGCCCTTCTCCGATACTCGCCCGGATTCTACCCTTCTCCGATACTCACCTAGATTCTATCTTTCTCGGTACTCGCTCGGACCCTTTTTCGGTATTCGCCTGGATTCTACCCTTCTCCGGTAATAGCCCGGATTTTACCCTTCTCCGGTACTTGTCCGGATTCTACCCTTCTCCGGTACTTGCCTGAACCCTTTTCTAGTACTCGCCCCTATTCTATCCTTCACCGGTACTCGCCCGGATTCTACCCTTCTCCGGAACTCGCCCGGATTCTACATTTTTCCGGTACTCGCTTGGATTCTACCTTTCCCGGTACTCGCCCGGACATTTTTCCGATATTCACTTGGATTCTACCCTTATCCGGTACTTGCACAGATTCTATCCTTCTTCGGTACTCTTCTGGATTCAACCTTTCCCGGTACTCACCCGAATTCTTCCCTTCTCCGATACTCGCCCGGATTCTACCATTCTTCGATACTCAGTTGGATTCTTCCTTTCCCGGTACTCGCCCTAATTCTACCCTTCACCGGTACTCGCCCCGATTCTACCCTTCTCTGGAACTAGCCCGAATTCTACCTTTCTCCGGTACTCCCCCGGATTCTACCCTTCTTCGGAACTAGCCCGGATTCTACCCTTCTCCAGTACTCGCCCGGATTTTACCCTTCTCCGGTATTCGCCTGAATTCTACTTTTCTTGGCACTCGCCTAGACCTTTTTTGAGTACTCGCCCTGATTCTACCCTTCTCTGGTACTTGCTCAGACTCTACCCTTCTTCGGTACTCGCCTGGATTCTACCTTTCCAAGTACTTGCCTGGACCCATTTCTAGTACTCGCCCGGATTCTGCCCTTCTCCGGTGCTCGCCCGAATTCTACCCTTCTCCGATACTCGCTTGGATTCTACCTTTCCCGGTACTCGCCTGGACCCTTTTCCAGTTGATTTGTGCCCAACTGGTGTCTTCTAATTCAGTCCTCAGATGGGAGTAATCAACAAAATTTATAACCTGTTTCACCATGTATTAGGATAGCCTCAACTAGCATAGCATAGTGGCTCTAGGATCATTCACTGGGATGGGTTTTCATTTCACACCTAATATTAGTTTAAAGAATTGGCTTGTTGCTTTTTCTTTTCTAAGTTAGCTTTAAAAGAAAACATAAACTTTGGTTTGAAAAGGTCGGTTTTAAACTAACCAAAAATAGTAACTGATTTTTAATTACAAAGAAAAGGGTCTCTTGGATTTTCAGGTCACTAGGTTCAGGCCCCTTATACAAAAATGGAGATTTCCAAATCTTTCCTCGCATTGGGGTTTTAACCTATAGTTATCCTCCCAACTGGTGTGTTACAGTTGCTTCCCATTAATGGTTTCAACGCCAATTCCCTTTCACTGATGCATCTTGCAATGGCTCGTGCTTCTCACCTAGCATTTGCCATTCAAGGTGATCCTTAACCTTGGATTACCCTTCACAAGCTTATAAGAGATAACTAATGGATGTCTCCTTAGAGTCCAAAAGCTTACCAAGTGTTGGCTATTCTAGAAAATCCTACCTTTAAACCACCTACCAGAGGCTCACAAGAGATAAACTCAATGGATGGAGTCCACTTGCCTTACCAAGTGTTGGCCCAGGTGATTTTAAGGGGTTTTAAGTTAACTAAAAAAATATAAAAACCATTAATGGGTCACAACTTCCTCTTCATTAAAAATTGAAACAAGGAAAACTCCCACTTTTGTAGTCGGGTCCCTTACCAAGCTCTCTTCCGTCCAAGAGACAAAAAGTCTAGCCACTCATCCTATGAGAAAACATCTTCAGAGGTTGTTTGGCTAGAATGAAAAATACAATCAAAACAAGAAGGTAAGGCAGAGCAATGCTCTGTATATTTCTTACTAAAAACATGTACAAGTGATCCCCACTCCAATGTCTTCCCATCTTCAGAGAAACGAGAGATATCAGTAAAAATGAGAGATTGTGATTGTATCAGGGGATCATTATTACAAGGAGATATCTTTAGATATATAAAGAGAGATATTTTCAACCTCTTAATTAGATATCCTAAATATCTTAAAAGATCTTCAGTTGATTATAAGGAGAGAATTGATAATTTACACCAAATATCTTAAGGTAAAAATCTAATAGAGAGTTGGTGTAAAATATCTAACTATTACATTTTCATATTGGAGAAACATGGTGCAAAAAATTTTGCATCGGAGAAAGTCAGTGCGAAAATTTTCGCATCAAGGAATGTCAATGGGAAAATTTTCGCATCAGGAAATGTCAATGCGAAATTCCTCTTCAGCTTTGCGCAGTTGCCTTCAAATGGCCATAACTTCTTCGTTTTAGCTCCAAATCGCACACCGTTTAAAGCGTTAGAATCCTAACTTCCCAAGCTTCTAAATTATATATAGAATGTAGACAATGGACTCTAGTAAGTGCTCCAAAATTTCCTTGCAACTGTTGTCCTTTGAATTTCACATAGCATGTGAAGATTTCGCATTACCATGCAAAATTGCTTCATTATGGATTTCTTTCTCTGATCCTCTTCCTTGAATCTCTTGATTTGATTGGAAACTCATTCCCAAGGGTTTCACAAAGTTCTCTCTCGTTCTTAGCTTGCTTCAATGATCAAAGAGCTACCAAAAACACCAATACTAGCCAAAAATTGATTAAAAAACATTTGCAAGGGTCCTTAACGTGCCAATTGAGTTAAAAGGTATTAATTACTACTCAAAAGTGTTTAAAAGAGTTTATAAAAAGCTATAAAAGAGCACTTTTTGAGTATTAATCACTCCCCCCAACCAACATATTGCTAGTCCCTTAGCAATGAAGGAGAGAAAAACAAAACAAAAATCAAGATAGTAATATAATTTACAAAATCATGCTGATGACTCCAAAAAATCATAAGTGGCATGATTGCAAAACATACTCTCACATGGAACATTAAAGAAGCAAAACCCAACCTTCAACAAGAGGGTATAAAAAAAACTTACTTGATCATAATTCATAAAGAGTAAGCATTATGCAAATTTAAGTCATGATAGGATTTCCACTCTCCTAGGCTCAATCAGTATTCTTCCACAAAAATCCAAGTGTTATTTATTAGCTTCCGAATATAGTACTTTGAACTAATCTCTCCCCCCAACCTAGTTATTTCACAGACTTCAGCAAACTGACCACTTTCAATAGGCTAACAACGCACCTCTTTTATTTCACAATTTTTTTCTTGTAGGAGTGCAATGCTAAAGGTATTATTTTCTAAAATGTCCATGTAACGGGGGTCCATCGATGACTCCCAACCAATTAAGGTTTAGGGCATCAAGCTTTAAGGATCTTTCCACCACTAGCTCCTCGGATTTTACCCCGGTCTTTTGAAATTGGAATTCAATACCTAAGCACTTACAATATGTTAAACTCCACCTATTCACCCTTGTAATGAGTAGTGAGATCGGTGACTCCCAACCAATTAAGGCTTAGGGCACCAAGTTTAAAAGATTTTCACCATATACCCCTCAGACCTTGCTCGGGTTTCAAAGCAAGTAAAACGCTTTGTTCTATTTCTCTTTTTTTCTTTTTTTTTTTCAAGGCTCATTGGCCTTTTATAAGGTGTCCCAACACTATTTAAAACGAGGTCAAAGGTACCAAGTCTGAATTTTCCTAAGTTTAGGTGGTGAGATAGTTTATCATCTTATAATCGGAATCTAAAGTGCACAGTGTGTGGTAAGATTGAAGTGGAAGAAATAAGGTTGAATTCAATAGGAGTTTCAATAATTCATCAACCTCAATAAGCATAATACGACTCTACTATTCAAATAAAAAGGCAAAAATTCAATTTCTCTGATTTCATTTTCAGAATTTTTCCTTAATAACCATGTAGAGTAGAGTAAAACTTTTAAAATTAGGAAAACAATTTAAAAATTAAGCAAAAAGTACTAAATTAACAAGATAACTTAGCATTATTAACAACTTCCTTCCTTTACTCTCCCCCCAACCAAGATCAACATTACCCTCAATGTGGCAAGAACGATTATAAATAAAATGAGGAAGTGGTACCTCCTGAGTGACATGGAGTCTAAGTCGTATAGGAGAAACCACATAATTAAAAAAAACAAAAGATTAATGAGTAAAGGATATAGAAAATGCCAAGTATAAACAAAAATGATATGTATATATTACTCTGAGAAAGTACAATGAAATGATCATGTAATACATCCAATTCTAGAATATATAATATCAATTAATATACTTATTAAATACAATATAATAGAAATGATCAAGGAGCAGGGTTCTCTGGTGGGCATGATGGCTCTAGGGCTATCTCGTGAGTGGCTTGAGGTGGGACATCAGCTGTGATGGTCTCCTCAGGTGGAATCTTTTCCTCAGCTGGAGCTCTTGGCTCTGATTGTCCAGGAATATCAGTCTGAGGTGGTGCAAGACCCAGATGTTGCTGTATCTGACAAAGAATAGCAGTATGTTGGTCAAGAATAATAGAATGTCGATCCTACTGATCTCGGATGTCTCTCATCTTCCGCAATAGAGTGTCGTGCGTGGCGTTGAGTGTTCTGAATAATAATGCCATGCCACGAAACTCTGAGCTAGAAATGGTGATAAAGTCCTATGATGGAGGAGGTACAGCTGGTGGAACAGGCGGTGTAGTTGGAGGATCAGTAGAGGCAGCCTGAGGCATAGATGGTGTAGCAGGGGTGGATGGAATAGACTCTATGGGATGCTCGTCCTACTGTGCCTGGTCAGGCTGTGCTGGTACTAGAGGTACTGGCACTAGAGGTACTGGCCTAGGTGGGGCTGCTTCATGGCTAAATTTCTCTCTGCTAGCTGTGTCCATTGGTCGAGAGTGAAATGCTCTCGGCAATGGTGACGACGCTCGAGATGGGGCATAGTAGGGTAGCCCATATGCTCCAATATATGGCAGAGAAGCCTCGAAAATAGTAATGGAATCGTGTCAGCTCACTATAGCTTTTTCCTATGCACTTTCTCCTCGAAGTATAGGAGAGCGGCCATGATCAAATGGTGTGGACCAAAATAGAAACCCATATATATCGTGTATAATGCATCCAAAATAGGTCCTCGCCTCTGCACTGAATGCTGGGGAGGAAAAATGTTAGACCTCAACAATACATCTACTAGGAGCATCTCAGATGGAAGCTCCTTACCTAGCAGGCATGTATCTCCAAAAGTCCCTTGTGATAGAATGTGAACCATGTTTCTCTGAGATGTGGAGGTCCACTATTTGAACTGCTCTGGATCCTCTGGCTAAAATGGAATATGGAGAGCCTCAGCAATATGCCTAGCCTCTAAGATACCCTGACGTCCGTCTATGCTGAAATGAATGGCTATGGAATTATGGACGCCTTGAGTAGTCATGGACTGATAGAAATCCATCGCTACTCTGGGATAGAAAAACTCTCTGGGGTCATCAGACGCTCGAGATGGTACCTCTGGAGCAATCCAAACGAATCCCGAAGGTCTGGCTGCTGTCGCATAGCCTCCATGTAGAAGTAGAGCTCAGAGTGAAATGACTTAGCTCTACAATCCAAATTGCACGGAATGGGAGGCGCAGTAACCATAGGCCTTTTGATGATGACTTCAAGAACAACGCCTGAAGGTCTCTGAATATCTCCTGGGCCTGAGAATTGGCTGGAGCCTGACTAGATGTCTCTCCAGGCCCCAAGGTCCTGGCTCTCTTTGGTGGAACACGGCGTACTAATGGCTCTGGGGGCGGAGAAATTGGTGGTCTCCGTGTCGAATACCTGCGCTGAGGAGGGCTAGAAGTCACTCTTTCCTCAGAAGATGGCACGGTCAGGGCCTGAGAGGCCTGAGATGGATTATGAGGAGTAGAGACGCTTGGCCGAGCCTCGCGAGATGCGGATGGGTATGTATGGCCCCCTCTGGTGCGCACCATAGCTAATATGGATGAGATGTGGATTGCTTTGCTTCTCCTTGGTGGCTGCGGGGTGTGGATTGGTGAGGAATTTCCTTCACAAGGCGGCAGTGAGGTCTTCATAACATAGGACACTTGTGCCAAATGGTCAGCTGGAGGCCTTTAAATAGGTATTTCAAATGACTTTTGGCTTCCCTCTTGGTCGTTAAGTGACCGTTGGCATTTCACAGGCGTTTCACATGGCTAGTGGCAGATACGAAATTTTTCACATTGACGTTTGGTTGATGCGAAATTGAGATGCTAAAATTTTCGCATTGAGAATTGGCGGTGCGAAAATTTTCGCAGTGAGAAAAGCTGATGCGAAATTTTTCGCATTGAGAATGGCCGATGCGAAATTTTTCGCATTGGCTTTTTGGTCTTGCGAAGTGCTCTATTTTCCTTTGTTTTTAACTTTCCCTGTTTTGATCATCAAAAATTTTATTTAAGTCATAATAAAATAAAATTAAAGCTAGGAATTCTAACTTAAAAACATATATCAAATCTATAAAACTTGAATTTTATGAATTTAAGACAAAACAACAAGCAAAAAATAAAAAAAATATGGACTTAGTGTCTTCTGACAGACTAAGCCCATCTAACCATTTTTTCTTCAAGCTTGATGTGGTTCAAGGAGGTTGATTTCCTCCTTGTCTTTAGAAAATGGCTCCAAGGATGGCTTGAGACGTTGGCCATTGACTTTGCGAGTCCCGGTACTGCTGAGTAGCTCAACTACTCCATTTGAATAGACTTCATGGATAGTAAACGAACCTATCCATCTTGATTTCAATTTTCCCAGGAAAATATGGAGCTTAGAGTTATAAAGCAAGACTCTTTGTCCCTTCTGAAATTGTTTGCGGGAGATTAACTGATCATGCCACCTTTTCAATCTCTGTTTTGCAATGTTTGAATTGATATAAGCGTCATTTCTCAATTCCTCCACTCATTAAAGTCTAGAAATCTCTTCATGTCGGCTTTGTTCAAGTCCATGTTGAGTGTCTTGATTGCCCACCAAGCTTTGTATTGCACTTCAACTAGGAGATGACACCCTTTGCCATAGACTAGGCGATAAGGAGACATTCCAAGAATGGTCTTGTAAGCTGTCCTGTAAGCCCATAGTGAATCATGAAGCCTAACAGACCAATCTCTTGTGCTCGTATTTACCACTTTCATCAGTATGTTCTTTATCTCCCGGTTGGCTAACTCAACTTGCCCAAAAGTCTGAGGTGTAGCTACCTTATGCTTCACCCCATACTTGGCTAAGAGAATTTCAAATGGTTTGTTACAAAAATGAGTACCCCCATCACTAATTATGGATTTAGGTACTCCAAATATGAAAAAGATGTTCTCTTTGAGAAACTTGAGAACAACTCTATGGTCATTTTGCTTGCACGGGATTGCTTCAACCCATTTAGAAACATAATCCACTCCCACCAAGATGTAAGGATAGCCGAAGGACATAGGAAAAGGTCCCATGAAGTCAATGCCCCATTCATAAAAAAGATCAACTATTAAAATGGGATTCAAAGGCATCATGTTCTTACGTGTTAATTTCCCAAGCCTCTGGCATCTGTCACAACTTCTACACATGGTGAGGCCGTCTTTGAAGAGTGATGGCCAGCAAAAACCCGATTACAACACTTTCATTGTTGTCTTCTAAGAAGCAAAGTGGCCTCCACATGTGCTTTCGTGGCAATGACTGAGGATCCCCTGTTGCTCTTGCTTTGGGACGCACTTCTGGATTATTTGATCCGCACAATATTTGAATAGGAATGGCTCTTCCCAATAGTAAGCATGAATTTTTGCAAAGAAGTGCTTCTTATCTTGTGCTTTCAACTCACTTGGAACTTCTCCGGTAACTAAATAGTTGGCAATATGAGCATACCAAGGAGCGGCTTATATCAACATGAGTGACTCCTTTGGAAAATCATCATTTATTGGCAAACTATGGGAATTATGTGCTATGGCT
This sequence comes from Vitis riparia, assembly GCF_004353265.1. NCBI lineage: Eukaryota > Viridiplantae > Streptophyta > Magnoliopsida > Vitales > Vitaceae > Vitis > Vitis riparia. The sequence continues at coordinate 11,210,345 of NC_048446.1, read as the reverse complement.
AGCCTTGACAGATGGTCGGCTACCACATTTTCCACTCCCTTCTTGTCTTTGATCTGAAGATTGAATTCTTGAAGCAAGAGAATCCATCTGATCAGCCTCGCTTTTGCATCTTGTTTAGTCAACAAATATTTCAAGGTGGAGTGGTCAGTGAAAACCACAATGAAAGACCCTACCAAGTAAGCGCGAAATTTGTCTAAGGCAAAAACTACAGCCAACAATTCTTTTTCCATGGTTGTGTAGTTTCTTTGCGCTTCATTCAACGTTTTGCTTGCATAGTAGATCACATAAGGCTTTCCATCTTCTCTTTGCCCAAGAACAACTCCTATAGCAAAGTCACTGGCATCGCACATCACTTCAAATGGTAATTGCCAGTTGGGAGCTCTCACTATTGGAGCAGTTGTCAGCAATAACTTCAATTCTTCAAAACTCCGTTGACATCGATCATCCCATACAAATTTAGCATCCTTCACCAATAGCTCACAAAGAGGTCTTGCAAGTTTAGAGAAATCTTTGATGGACCTTCTATAGAACCCAGCATGGCCAAGGAATTGCCTTACTCCTTTAACAGTTGTTGGCGATGGAAACTTGACAATCAGTTCAACTTTTGCTTTGTCCACCTCAATGCCTTGGCTAGAGATAATATGCCCAAGGACGATCCCTTGGGGTACCATGAAATGGCATTTCTCCCAGTTGAGCACCAAGTCTTTCTCAATGCATCAGTTCAGCACAGCTTCCAAATTGACTAAGCATTCGTCAAATGCACTTCCATATACGATGATATCATCCATAAAGACTTCCATAATACGTTCCACCATATCACTGAAAAATGCTTAACATGCATCTTTGGAATGTTGCTGGTGCATTGCATAAGCCGAAAGGCATACGTCTGTATGCATAAGTTCCGAATAGACAAGTGAAAATGGTCTTCTCCTAATCTTCAACAGCAATTTCAATTTGAAAATACCCGGAGTAGCCATCCAAGAAACAGTAGAATGGATGGCCTGAGACCCTCTCAAGCACTTGATCAATAAACGGCAATGGGAAGTGGTCCTTCCTTGTTACAACATTCAACTTTCTATAATCAATATACACCCTTCAACCTGAAGTGAGGCGTGTAGAAACTTCCTCTCCCTTATCATTTTGCACCACTGTGATCCCTGATTTATTTGGCACGACTTGCGTAGGACTCACCCATGGGCTATCTGATATGGGGTAGATAATACCAGCCTGAAGTAGCTTAAGCACCTCAGCTCGCACCACCTCTTGCATGTGAGGATTCAACCTTCGTTGGGGTTGATGAACTGGCTTAGCTTCTTCTTCCATGTATATATGATGAGTATAGACTAAAGGGCTGATCCCTTTCAAATCAGAAATTTTCCACCCTATTGCCTTCTTACATCTCCTGAGGATTTCAAGTAGACAACCCTCCTGAGTAGTGGTAAGAGATGAAGAAATAACAACAAGGCTCTCCTTATTCTCCTCCAGGTATGCATACCTCAACTCCGTGGGTAATTGCTTCAGAATAAGCTTTGTGGGCTCCTCCTTAACGGTTTCTGGTGTCTCCTCCTCATTAAATAAAGGGAGAATTTCTTCCCTCGTCTTCAAAGGAGGTAGAGTAGCAAGCGAATCTAAGGGTTCAGGTAACCCTTCATCAAGATCCCCAAAATTCTCGTTCAGATCTTCTAGCATCTGCTTATCACAATGCTTCTCCATTAAGTTATCAATAATGCATACCTCTTCTGGTCCTTTTTCTTCTCCCAGATGGAATTGTTTATTGCACATATAGAAGATGTTGAGTTCCAACGTCATGTTGGCAAATGTAAGCTGCATGACCCCATTCCTACTGATTCGACTCATGGTAGCTTAGCTTTAAAGGCATATCAACAAAATTTATACCTTAAATACTATTACTAAAGTAGCCAAGCTACTATAGCATAGTGGTTTTAGGATCGTTCACTGGGATGGGTTTTCACTTCGCAATTGATATTAGTTCAAAAACTGAATTGGTGCTTTTTCTTTTCTTTGTTAGCTTTAAAAGAAGATGTAAATGTTTTAGAAAGATAGGATAGCTATGCTCTGGCTCTTATGCAAATTGGAAATCTCAGGATAGGCTCCTCGCGTTGGGGTTGCAACTATGGTCATGCTTGCTTCCCGAACCGGTATGGATTTAGCAAATCAAGTTTTAATCCTTTAAAATGGCAAAACAGATGGTAGTGAATTTCATCAATGGTTATTCACCTTAGACTTCCTTTGAATGTCTCGTAAGAGATAACTAATAGTCTAAAGCTAAAAGCTTACCAAATATTGGCAACTCAAAGTCATTCCAGGTGATAAACTCACCTTTCAATGGCCATTGAAATTGGTTCTAACGGATTAATACAAAACTTGGAATTGAAAACCTCACCTTCTAATAGCTCGTAGGAGATAACTAATGGATAGAAATCCAAAAGCTTATCAAGTATTGGCCGTTGGAAGTTGTCGAAAGGAAATAAAAACCAAACTTTGCATTAATGAACCATTAATGAAAAACGACTACCTTACCTTCCAGGTGCGAGAAATTTCCATGGGATTGCATCCAAGCCATCCCATAACATCCATACTTTGAGAAACTTAAAAGGTTTTAGCCTCTCATCCTTGGGGATTTCATCCTCCAAGGATGTTTGGCTACTAAGAAAATGAGAAAGAAAGAGAAGGAAAAACAGAGCAAGGCTCTGTACGTCGATTCTATATATTTCAATAAAATATATATATTTCTATATATTTCTCTAATATTGTATATTTCTATATATGTTACAACGGATGCAAGGGAATATATATAGAGAAGTTTTTCCAACCTTCCTAGCTAAGAAATCTTATGATTGGTGGATTACAAGGAGAAGAATGGAAATTTATACAAAAATATCTAAAAGAAAAGATCTAAAGTGGAGTCGGTAGAAATAGAGGAAAATTCGCACCACGCATGGGCTGTACGAATTTGGAAGGTGGTGTGCGAATTTCGCACACCATTCGCACAGGCTGAAGGTGTTGTGCGAATTTCAAGGTGTTGTGCGAATTTCGCACAAGCCTAGAGCTGTCTTCCGAAGGTCATATCTTCCTCATTTCAGCTCCAAATCATACACGGTTTGAAGCGTTGGATTCTTGACTTCCTGAGCTTTGAAATGGTATATAGCATGTAAAAAATGGACTTCGGAAAGTGCTCCAAAAGTGCAAAAGAAGACTGCAGCTTCTGTCCTCTGTTTTCCTCTTTGCTTCTCTTTGCTTCTCTCCTTTGGTTGGCTTGTCTTAATGATCCAAAAAGCTGTCAAAACACTAAAACTAGCCACAAATATGATTAGAAGTCATTGCTAGGTCCTTAACATGCCAATTGGAATAAAGATGGAGAATTACTACACAAAAGTGCTTAAAACATAATGACTTAAAGGTGTAAAATAGCACTTCTGGGGTAGTAATCACTCCCCCCAACTAACACATTGCTAGTCCTTGAGCAATGAAGGAGAGAAAAATAAAGAAAAATAGATAATATAATAATTTACAAAATCATGCTGATCACTCCAAAAAATAATCAAGTGGCATGATTGGATCAAACTCTCACATGGCAAGTCAAGGATATAAAACTCAATCATCAACAAGAGTCATCAAATAACTTACCTATCACAACATGCAAAGAGCGGGCATTATGCAAATTTGAGTATCAAAATAATTTCCACTCCCAAAGGACCAACTCTTAATCTTCCACAAAAATCTATGTGTTATTTATTAGTTTCCGAATATAGTATGTCAAACTAATCTCTCCCCTCAACCTAGTTCTTTTCAAAGCTTAGCAAACTAATCAACCTCCAATAGGCTAAGTGATTACTACCCAAAAGTGCCATTTTACACCTTTAAGTCATTATGTTTTAAGCACTTTTGTGTAGTAATTCTTCACCTTTATTCCAATTGGCATGTTAAGGACCTAGCAATGACTTCTAATCATATTTGTGGCTAGTTTTAGTGTTTTGACATCTTTTTGGATCATTAAGACAAGCCAACCAAAGAAGAAAAGCAAAGAGAAGCAAAGAAAATCAAAAGAGAAGCAAGGAGGAAATCTGAGGACAGCAGCTGCAGTGTTCTTTGGCACTTTTGGAGCACTTCCCGAAGTCCATTTTTTACATGCTATATACCGTTTCAAAGCTCAAGAAGTCAAGAATCCAACGCTTCAAACCGTGCATGATTTGGAGCTGAAACGAGGAAGTTATGACCTTCAAAAGAAAACTGCTTCAGGTGTGCGAAAATTTCGCACACCTCCTGAATGGTGTGCGAATTTCGCACACCTGTGCGAATTTCGCACCCCTGTGCGAATTTCGCACCCCTGTGCGAATTTCGCACCCCTGTGCGAATTTCGCACCCCTGTGCGAAATCTCCTCTGTTTTTTGCCGACTCCACTTTAGATATTTTCTTAAGTTTCTTTTGATGTAATTTCCTTTCTTCTCCTTGTATCAAGCCAATGAAAAGCTTTGCTTTTGTAAAAACTATATAAGGGGTGGAAATCACCTCTTGAAGACATGTAACCCGAGTGTTAAGCTTAACACTTAGCAATATACAGAGCACTCTTATTTTCTATTTTCTCGTTACTATTTTCTCTTTCTTGGAAGCCAAACAACCTCTGAGGATGTTTTCTCAGAGGATGAGAGGCTAAACTCTTGGTTTCTTGGAGTGAAGGAAGCTAGGTGAAAAGTCCAGATGAAAAGTTGGAAAATGCTCGTGCATTAAATTCAGGTAGTTGAAGTTCATAAATGGCTTTTTAATCCAAAGTTTTGCTTTAAATCCCTTAGAATCACTTTGAATGGCCAATACATGGTAAGCTTCAGGTCTTTATGGATGCTTATTGCTAGATCCATATTAGTCCATTAGTTATCATGTACGAGCCATTGGAAAGTGGTTCAAGGTGAAGACCTATATAGTGTCTAAAGCCATTAATGGACCTTGACTACCATTTCTATTGATTTTTATGGATTAAATCTTCATTGTTAAACCTACACTGGTTCGGGAAATAACTATAGGTTAAATCCCCAATGCGAGGAGAAAAATCCGGAATTTTCCACTTTGCATTCTAAACTTGATCCTAGCAATCCTTAGCTCCGAGAAACTTTCTTTCTTCCATTTTTAATTAGTTTATGTTAATTTAGTTTCAAATACTTTCAAAACAAATTTTATTTTCTTTTTAAGCTTTAAGTTTTTGATAAAGGAAATCATTAAATTTAATTTCTAATCATGAGTATATCACTGGTAGAATGAAAACCCATCCCAGAGTTCGACCCTAGAGCCACTATACTATAGTAGCTTTGCTACACTAGTATGAGGTCATAGGTTTTATAAATGTTTTTTATTAAATGACCCGACTGGGTTTTCCGCGAATCACTAAGAACGCACCTCTTTTCTTTCACAATTTTTTTCTTGTAGAAGTGCAAAGCTTAAAGGCATTCTTTTCTAAATTGTCCATGTAACGAGGGTCCATCGATGACTCCCAACCAATTAAGGTTTAGGGCATCAAGCTTTAAGGATCTTTCAACCACTAACTCCTCGGATTTTACCCCGGACTTTTGAGAATGAATTTTAATACCCAAGCACCTACAGTATGTTAAACTCCACCTATCCACCCTTGTAACGAGCATTGAGGTCGGTGACTCCCAACCAATTAAGGCTTAGGGCACCAGGTTTTAAAGATTTTCACCATATACCCCTCGGACCTTGCTCGGGTTTCAAGGCAAGTAAACATTTTTCTTTTTCTTTCTTTTTCCAAAGGCTCATTGGCCTTTTATAAGGTGTCTCAACACTATTAAAATGAGGTCAAAGGTACCAAGTCTAAATTTTCCTAAGTCAAGGGGAAAAATAGTTCTTCATCTTATAATCGGAACCTATTGTGCACAGTGTGTGGATAGCTTAAAGTGGAAGAACTAAGCTTGAATTCAATAGAAGTTTCAACAATTCATCAACTTTAGTAAGCATAATACAAACTCTAAGACTATGGTAATAAGATAAGAATTTATTTTCTCCCATTTACTTTTGAGAATTTTTCCTTAATAACCATGGAGAGTAGAATAAAAACTTTAAAAAATTTTTAAAATTAAGCAAAAAGCAACTAAATTACCAAAATAACTTAGCATTAATAATAATACTTCCTTCCTCAACTCTCCCCCCAACCAAGCTGAACATTGTCCTCAATGTGACAAAAGCGATTGAAAAATAGGGAGGAAGTGGTACCTCCTGAGTGACATGGAGTCTGAATCGTAAAGGAGAAACCACATGTTTCAAAAAAAATAAAAGAGTTAATGAGTAGAGGAAATAGATAAATGCCAAGTTTAAACAAAAATGATGTCTATATATGATGTATCATCAGTAATACATCCAATCCTAGAATATAAGACATCAAAACATGGAATTATGTATACTAATATAATATGTAAAGACAAAAAGTAAAGAGATGATCAAATAATGGTAAGGTCCTGTGGAGCTGATGCATCTGTGGTGGCCTTCTGAGTGGGTTGGATCAGGACTTTGGCCTCTGTTCTGGTATTCTCCTTGGATGGCATAGTGTCCTCAACTGGAGCTCTCAGCTGGAGCTATGGGCTTTGATGGTTTAAGGAGGTCAGAAATGGAGTAAGAGGCTTCATGTGTGGGATCCCAGGGTGCGTGGAGCTTTGTTGGTAAGGAGGGACAACAGGTGGGGCATCAGACAATGCTGCCTCTGGTAAGCTAAGGCATAGCCTCCTCGGGTCTTAGGCATAATGGAGCAAAGAAATGAGGCTCAGAGGCTTGGGATTGGGGAGGGTAGGGATGAAGAAGCTGAAAAATTCGCACAAGGGGGGTGTTGTGCGAAAATTTCGCACAAGGGGATGTGTTGTGCGAATTTCGCACAAGGGGATGTGTTGTGCGAAAATTTCGCACAAGGCACTATTCACCCGTGCAAATGCGAAATTGGATTCTTTCAAATGACCATTACTTCTTCGTTTCAAATCCAAATGGAGCACTGTTTAAAGCACTGGACTCCCGACTTCCTAAGCTTCAAAACGTCATATGGTATACATAATTTGAGCTCCAGAAAGTGCTCCAAAAACGTGTCCAACAGTAGCGAAATGGGTGCGGCTGCAACATTTCCGTTTAAGCTTTGCACAGTCGTCTTCAAACGGCCATAACTTCTTCGTTTCAACTCCAAATCGAGCACCGTTTGAAGCTATGGACTCTTGACTTCCCAAGATTTGAAACAAGATATAGTAGGCATGAAATGAACTTCGGGAAGTGATCGAAATGTGCCCAACAGTTTCCAAAATAGGGTGGTGCGAATTGCTCTGTTTTCCTCTGTTTTTGGCTTCCCCTGTGTTGATCATAAAAAAAAACCCAAGTTAAATCAAACCAAAATAAAATTAAAGCAAGAAATCAAAATCAAAACAAATTTAAAAATAAAACAAAAGGATATGGACTAGCTAGTCTTTAGAAAGACTAAGTCCATAAAAAATTTTGATCCTGGTTCAGCTTGCCCGGATCCCATATGAAGTTTGCATCCCTCACTTGAGACTTGCTCTGTATGATTTTGCCATACAAAGCTTGGAGGAAAAGTGGAGGGATGTGTTTCTTCATCATTTCTTCCTTGATGACTATCCTTTGTGGTGCTCCTTGTACATTAACATCATAGCCATCTTCCTCTATACTTTTCCCCTTTTTCTTTCCTTTGATTTCCTCCCTCTTTTCTTTCTCTGTTTCACTTTCTTCCTTGTGCTCTAGCTTGCATGTGGGCAGATCAACCTCTTTATCACTCTCCTTAGCCTCCATTTCATGGATACCCTTTTGATTTTGATGAGGTTGAGAAGGAGAGTTTTCTTTTTCTCGCTCCGTGTTGAGGTTGATAAGCCTTGAGCTTGAGTATTCGAGATTGTCTATCTTCTGAGACAGATCATTCAACCTCCCATCCATCTTTTTGTCTTGGCTGTCAATTTCTTGCCTGACTTGAGCATTATCTTGCTTGAATTCATCAATGATGGATTTCTAGTGTGCTACAAAGTCTTCCACAACCTTGGTAAGGTTCACAATTGCTTGTTCAAGTTTCAAGGCTTGATGTGGTGCTTGAGCAGGTTGCATGTACTGATGTGGTTGTGGTTCCCAAAAGAAATTTGGATGATTCCTACAATTTGAATTGTAGGTGTTATAATCACCAAATATCTCTCTCGCCACTGGAATGATAGGACACTCCTCCACCAGGTGCTCAAAAGATTGACAAATGCCACATGGCATACCAAACATCTCCCTCGCTGCTGGAAGGATAGGACACTCCTCCACCAAGTGCTCAAAAGATTGAAAAATGGCACACGACATAGCTTGCACTAGTTTTTTAGAAATGGCATGCACAACTAGCAATTTGTGAATTAAAAACAGAGAAAACAAAATAAAATAAAATTCTAAAGAAAATTATTAAGATTAACTAAAAACTAAATAAAAGATATACTAAAACATGAACAAAGGAAAATAAACAAATAAAACAAAGGAAAATAAACAAATAAAAAGAGTTAGTAAAAGGAAAAGAAAAATCACCAAACTTGTGATGAAGATCACAAGTACTTTGAAAAGGTCATATCACTGTAAAGTGGCACCATCCCCGGCAATAGCGCCATTTGATTCGACTCATGGTAGCTTAGCTTTAAAGGCGTATCAACAAAATTTATACCTTAAATACTATTACTAAAGTAGCCAAGCTACTATAGCACAGTGGTTCTAGGATCGTACTCTAGGATGGGTTTTCGCAAACACAAGTGATATTCAAATTAGGAAAATAGGTGATTTTCTTATGGATGTTAGCTTTAAAAGAAGATGTAAATGTTTTAGAAAGATTTAAACTAATTTAAGCTAACATTAAAAACTAAAATGAAAGGGTGTAAAAACAAGTTTCTCAAAGATAGGATAGCTATGCTCTGGCTCTTATGCAAATTGGAAATCTCAGGATAAGCTCCTCGCGTTGGGATTGCAACTATGGTGATGCTTGCTTCCCGAACCGGTATGGATTTAGCAAATCAAGTTTTAATCCTTTAAAATGGCAAAACAGATGGTGGTGAATTTCATCAATGGTTATTCACCTTAGACTTCCTTTGAATGGCTCATAAGAGATAACTAATAGTCTAAAGCTAAAAGCTTACCAAATATTGGCAACTCAAAGTCATTCCAGGTGATAAACTCACCTTTCAATGGCCATTGAAATTGGTTCTAACGGATTAATGCAAAACTTGGAATTGAAAACCTCACCTTCCAATAGCTCGTAGGAGATAACTAATGGATAGAAATCCAAAAGCTTATCAAGTATTGGCTGTTGGAAGTTGTCCAAAGGAAATAAAAACCAAACTTTGCATTAATGAACCATTAATGAAAAACGACTACCTTACCTTCCAGGTGCAAGAAATTTCCATGGGATTTCATCCAAGCGATCACATAACATCCATACTTTGAGAAACTTAAAAGGTTTTAGCCTCTCATCCTTGGGGATTTCATCCTCCAAGGATGTTTGGCTACTAAGAAAATGAGAAAGAAAGAGAAGGAAAAATAGAGCAAGGCTCTGTACGTCGATTCTATATATTTCAATAAAATATATATATTTCTATATATTTCTCTAATATTGTATATTTCTATATATGTTACAACGGATGCAAGGGAATATATATAGAGAAGTTTTTCCAACCTTCCTAGCTAAGAAATCTTATGATTGGTGGATTACAAGGAGAAGAATGGAAATTTATACAAAAATATCCAAAAGAAAAGATCTAAAGTGGAGTCGGTAGAAACAGAGGAAAATTCGCACCACGCATGGGCTGTGCGAATTTGGAAGGTGGTGTGCGAATTTCGCACACCGTTCGCACAAGCTAAAGGTGTTGTGCGAATTTCAAGGTGTTGTGCGAATTTCGCACAAGCCTGGAGCAGTTGTCTTCCGAAGGCCATATCTTCCTCATTTCAGCTCCAAATCGTACACGGTTTGAAGAATTGGATTCTTGACTTCCTGAGCTTTGAAATGGAATATAGCATTTAAAAAATGGACTTTGGAAAGTGCTCCAAAAGTGTGAAAGAAGACTGAAGCTGCTGTCCTCTGTTTTCCTCTTTGCTTCTCTTTGCTTCTCTCCTTTGGTTGGCTTGTCTTAATGATCCAAAAAGCTGTCAAAACACTAAAACTAGCCACAAATATGATTAGAAGTCATTGCTAGGTCCTTAACATGCCAATTGGAATAAAGATGGAGAATTACTACACAAAAGTGCTTAAAACATAATGACTTAAAGGTGTAAAATAGCACTTTTTGGGTAGTAATCACCTACAATTGATGATAGCATTTGAAGTAGCTAGGAATGGTCTTCCAAGTATGATAGGAATATAGTTAGTTCCTTTGGCGATCAGATCCATATCAAGAACAACAAAATCCCCTAGGTAGTAGAACTTGTCAATTTGAACAAGGACATCTTCAATCATACCTCTTGGAATTTTCACAAATCTATCTGCTAGAGATAGAGTGATTGATGTTGGCTTCAACTCTCCTAGTCCCAATTGCTTATAGACAGAGTAAGGTAGCAAATTCACACTTGCTCCCAAGTTCAACAAAGCTTTCTTCACACACGTCTCTCCAATAATCACTAATATGATAGGACAGCTCGAATCTTTGTATTTCACTGGGGACTTGCAACGTATAATGGAACTTACTTACTCAGTTAAGAAGGCTTTCTTACTCACATTCAACCCTCTTTTGATAGTGCATAAGTTCTTCAGGAATTTTGCATAAGTCGGAACTTGTTTGATCATGTCTAGCAAAGGGATATTAACTTTCACTTGCCTCAACACTTCAAGAATTTCTTATGCATTGTTGATTCCCCTCTTGCCATGCAAAGCTTATGGGAAAGGTGGAGGCATGTGCTTCTTTATAACTTCTTCTTGGTTGATGGTCCTCTCCGGTTTTTCATTCACCTTAGCTTCAAGGTCCTCCTTCTTTGTACTGCTCCCTTTCTTCTTTCCTTTGTTTTCCTCCATCTTCTCTTTCTCTGCTTCAGTCTCTGGTTCTTGCTCTAGCTTGGGTGTAGGCAGATCAACCTCTTTACCACTCCTTAGAGTGATCACTACTTTGACTTCCCTCATCTGAGAAGATTCTCCCTCTTGAGCCTCCACTTCATGGATAGCCTTTGGATTCTGATGAGGTAAGAAGGAAAGTTTCCTTTCTCTTGCACTGTGTTGAGATTAGTAAGCCTTAAGATTTGGTACTGGAGATTATCTATCTTTTGAGATAGATCATTATGCTTCCCATCCATTCTATCTCGATTGGCCAATTCTTGCATGATTTGATCATTGACGGATTTCTGGTCCACTACAAAGTCTCCCACGACCTTGTTAAGATTCAGAATGGCTTGTTCAAGATTTGAAACTTGCGGGGGTGTTTGGCTAGGTTGCGTGTACTGAGGTGCCCTTGGCTTCCAAGAGAAATTCGGATGGTTCCTCTAATTTGAATTGTAGGTGTTGCTATACGGAGCATTATTATTGGGCTTGAATTGTCCAATAAAATTTGCTTGATCCCCAAACATTTCTCTCATAGTTGGCATCAGAGGACACTTTTCCACCAAGTGCTCAAAAGATTGACACATTAAACACGGCTTAGCTTGCATTGGTGTGTCTGAAATGGTCTGCACTTCAAGTTCCTCCATTCTTCTTCTTGTCAAAGTTGCATAATTTGCTTTCATATTAGTACCTTCATTCAAAGTATACATCCCAGCCTTAGCATTTGAAGCATTTGGTTGAGAATTCATTCTTCCACTTCTCTGGCATTGGGCTCATTCCATCCTCATGAAACTTTAGCTACATAACTCAAGAAATCCATGGCTTCCTCCGGATTCTTACTCATGAAGTCTCCTCCGCACATTGTTTCTAAGAGTTGCTTCATTGAGGAAGACATACCATCATAAAAATAGCTCACCAGTAGCCATGTATCAAAGCTATGGTGAGGACAAGCGTTGATAGCTTCCATGTATCTTTCCCAACATTCATAGAATTTCTCATTCTCCTTAGTTGAGAAGTTTGAGATTTGCCTTTTCAAGTCGTTGGTCCTATGAGTCGGGAAAAATTTCTAAAGAAATTCAACTTGCAAATCAATCCAAGATCGGATACTCCTTGGCCTTAAAGAATTAAGCCAGACTTTGGCCTTGTCCTTTAAAGTGAAAGGAAATAGCTTAAGCCTCATCAAGTCGATTGAAGATCCTCCCTCTCGGAAAGTGTTACAAACTTCTTCAAATTCCTTGATATGTTAGTAGGGATTTTCACGGTCCATCCCATGAAAAATAGGTAGAAGTGGCACAATATGTGGTTGGATCACTAGCTGCTCTGTAGGTGGCACTATGCATGACGGTGGACTCATACGAGGCGGATGCATGCGGTCCCTCATGGATCGGTATGCGTTGAGATTTTCAGCTGGAGCATGTTGACTATGCTGATCTTCAGGTATAGCTTCCATGACTTCCACTTCCAATTCCAACTCTGTTTCGTGAGGATTTTTTATTTTCACAAGTCTTCCCTCACTGTCTCGTATCCAATATGGCATACACAACTAGTAATATCTGAAACAAAAATAAAAAACAAAGAAAACACAAGAAAAACAATTCTAGAAAGAAAGAAAATTACAATAAAATAAAAACTAATTTAAAAGATAAACTAAAAAAAAACAGAGATAAATAAAAAGAAAAATAAAAAGTTAGTAAAGGAAAAGAAAAATAACCAAACTTGTGATGAAGATCACAAGTATTCTAAAAAGATAACATCACTGTGAAGTGGCACCATCCCCGGCAACGACGCCATTTTGATTCGTGCCCAACTGGTGTCTTCTAATTCAGTCCTCAGACGGGAGTAATCAACAAAATTTATAACCTATTTCACCATGTACTAGGATAGCCTCAGCTAGCATAACATAGTGGCTCTAGGATCGTTCACTGGGATGGATTTTCATTTCACACTTGATATTAGTTTAAAGAATTGGCTTGGTGATTTTTCTTTTCTAAGTTCGCTTTAAAAGAAAACATAAACTTTGGTTTGAAAAGGTTGGTTTTAAACTAACCAAAAATAGTAACTGATTTTTAATTACAAAGAAATTGGTCTCTTGGATTTTCAAGTCACTAGGTTCAGGCCCCTTATACAAAAATGGAGATTTTTGGATCTTTCCTCGCATTAGGGATTTAACCTATAGTTATCCTCCCAACCGGTGTGTTACAGTTGCTTCCCATTAATGGTTTCAATGCTAATTCCCTTTCATTGATGCATCTTGCAATGACTCGTGCTTCTCACCTAGCATTTTCCATTCAAGGTGATCCTTAACCATGGATTACCCTTCACAAGCTCGCAAGAGATAACTAATGGATGTCTCCTTAGATTCCAAAAGTTTACCAAGTGTTGGCTATTCTAGAAAATCATATCTTTAAACCACCTACCAGAGGCTCGCAAGAGATAAACTAGTGTAACTCAATGGATGGAGTCCACTTGCCTTACCAAGTGTTGACCCATGTGATTTTAAGGCGTTTTAAGTTAACTAAAAATATAAAAACCATTAACGGGTCACAACTTCCTCTTCATTAAAAACTGAAACAAGGAAAACTCCCACTTTTGTAGTCGGGTCCCTTACCAAGCTTCCTTCCGTCCAAGAGACAAAAAGTCTAGCCACTCATCCTCTGAGAAAACATCTTCAGAGGTTGTTTGGCTAGAATGAAAAATACAATCAAAATGAGAAAGTAAGGTAGAGCAACACTTTGTATATTTCTTACTAAAAACATGTATAAGTGATCCCCACTCCAATGTCTTCCCCTCTTCAGAGAGACGAGAGATATCAGTAAAAATGAGAGATTGTGATTGTATCAGGGGATTGATATTACAAGGAGATATCTTAGGATATATAAAGAGAGATATTTTCAACCTCTTAATTAGATATTACACCAAATATCTTAAGGTAAAAATCTAATAGAGAGTCGGTGTAAAATATCTAACTATTACATTTTCGCATTGGAGAAAGGTGGTGTGAAAAATTTCACATCGGAGAAAGTCAGTGTGAAAATTTTCGCATTGGGAAAGTGTGCTGTGAAAATTTTCGCATTGGGAAAAGTCAGTGCAAAAATTTTCGCATCAGGGAATGTCAAAGCGAAAATTTTCGCATCAGGAAATGTCAATGCGAAATTCCTCTTTAGCTTTGCGCAGTTGCCTTCAAATGGCCATAACTTCTTCGTTTCAACTCCAAATTGCACACCGTTTGAAGCGTTGGACTCCTGACTTCCCAAGCTTTGAAATTATATAAAGCATGTAGACAATGGACTCCATGAAGTGCTACAAAATTGCCTTGCAACTGCTGTCCTTTGAATTTCGCATAACATGTGAAGATTTTGCATTACCATGCAAAATTGCTTCATGAAGGATTTCCTTCTCTGATCCTCTTCCTTGCATCTCTTGATTGGCTTGGAAACTCATTCCCAAGGGTTGTACAAAGTTCTCCCTCATTCTTGGCTTGCTTCAATGATCAAAGAGTTACCAAAAACACCAAAACTAGCCAAAAATTGATTAAAAAACATTTGCAAGGGCCCTTAACGTGCCAATGGAGTTAAAAGGTATTAATTACTACTCAAAAGTGTTTAAAAGAGTTTATAACAAGCTATAAAAGAGCACTTTTTGAGTATTAATCACCGACACTCGCCCTGATTCTACCCTTCACCGATACTCGCCCGGATTCTACCCTTCTCCGGTACTCGCCTGGATTCTACCCTCCTCCGATACTCGCTTGGATTCTACCTTTCTCGGTACTCACCCGGACCCTTTTCCGGTACTCGCCTCGATTCTACCCTTCACCGGTACTCACTCGGATTCTATCCTTCTCCAGTACTCGCCTGCATTCTATCTTTCTCGGTACTCGCCCGAACCTTTTTCCGGTACTCACCCGGATTCTACCCTTCTCTGGTACTTGCTTAGATTCTACCCTTCTCCGATTCTCACCTAGATTCTACCTTTCTCGGTACTCGCCCGGACCCTTTTCTGGTACTCACCCATATTCTATCCTTCTCCGGTACTCACCCGGATTTTACCATTCTCCAATACTCGCTTGGATTCTACCTTTCCCGGTAATCGCCCGGACCCTTTTCCGGTACTCACCCCGATTCTACCCTTCAGCAGTACTTGCCTGGATTCTACACTTCTCTGGTACTCGCCCGGATTCTACCCTTCTTGGGAACTCGACCGAATTCTACACTTCTCCGGTACTCACCCGGATGCTACTATTCCTCGGTACTCGCCTAGATTCTACCTTTCTCGGTCCTCGCCCGAACCCTTTTCCGATACTCGCCCGGATTCTACCCTTCTCTAGTACTTGCTCAGATTCTACCCTTTTCCGGTACTCGCTTGGATTCTACCTTTCCCGATACTCGCCCGGACCCTTTTCCGGTACTCGCCCCGATTCTACCCTTCACCAGTACTCGCCCGAATTCTACCCTTCTTCGGAACTCACCCAAATTCTACCCTTCTCCTATACTCACCTAGATTTTACATTTTCCCGGTACTCGCCCGGACCCTTTTCTGGTACTTGCCGGGATTTTACCCTTCTCCAGTACTTGCTCAAATTCTACCCTTCTCCGGTACTCGCCTAGATTCTATCTTTCCCAATACTCGCTCGGACCCTTTTTCGGTACTCGCCCAGATTCTACCCTTCTCCGGTACTCACCCGAATTCTACCATTCTCCGATACTCGCTTGGATTCTACCTTTCCCGGTACTCACCCAGACCCTTTTACAGTACTCAACCCGATTCTACCCTTCAACGGTACTCGCCCGGATTCTACACTTCTCCGGTAGTGGCCCGGACCTTTTTCCGGTACTCGCCCCGATTCTACCCTTCTCTAGAACTCACTCGAATTCTACCCTTCTCCGGTACTCGCTTGGATTCTACCCTCCTCTGGTACTCCCCTAGATTCTACATTTCCCGGTACTTGCCCGGATCTTTTTCTGGTACTCGCCCAAATTCTATTCTTCTCTGGTACCTGCTAAGAAACTACCCTTCTCCGGTGCTCACCTGGATTCTACCTTTCCTGGTACTCGCCCGGACCCTTTTCCGGTACTCACCCTGATTCTACCCTTCACCGGTACTCACCCGAATTCTACCCTTCTCTGGAACTAGCCCAAATTCTACCATTCTCCTGTACTCACCTGGATTCTACCCTTCTTCAGTACTCACCCGAATTTTACCCTTCTCCATTATTCGCCAGGATTCTACTTTTCCAAGTAGTCGCCCGGACCTTTTCCCGGTACTCGCACGGATTCTACCCTTCTCCGGTACTTGCCCGAATTCTACCCTTCTCTCGTACTCGCCTGTATTCTACCTTTACTGGAACTCGCCCGGACCCTTTTTCGGTACTCGCCCGGATTCTACCATTCTCCAGTACTTGCCCCGATTCTACCATTCACCGGCACTCGCCCGGATTCTACCTTTCTTCGAAACTCACTCGAATTCTACCCTTCTCTAGTACTCCCCCGAATTCTACCCTTCTCCGGTACTAGCCTGGATTCTACCTTTCCCGGTACTCATCGGGATTCTACCCTTTTCCGGTACTTGCCCCGATTCTACCCTTCACTGGTACTCGCCCGGATTCTACCCTTCTCTGAAACTCGCCTGAATTCTACCATTCTCCGGTACTCGCCTAGATTTTACCTTTCCCGGTACTCGCCCGGACCCTTTTTCGGGACTCGCCCGAATTCTTCCCTTCTCCAGTACTCGCCTAAACTCTACCATTCTCCGATACTCGCTTGGATTCTACCTTTCCCGGTACTTGCCTAGACCCTTTTCCAGTACTCACCCCGATTCTACCCTTCAGCGGTACTCGCCCGGATTCTACATTTCTCTAGTACTCGCCCGGACCCTTTTCCGGTACTCGTCCCGATTCTACCCTTCTCCGGTACTCGCCCGGATTCTACCATTCTCCGATACTCGCTTGGATTCTTCCTTTCCCGGTACTCGCACGGACCCTTTTCCGGTACTCAACCCAATTCTACCCTTCAGCGGTACTTGCCCGGATTCTACACTTCTCCGATACTCGGCCGGACCCTAGTCCGGTACTCGCCCGGATTCTACCCTTCTCTAGTACTCGCCCGGATTCTACCCTTGTTCGGTACTCGCCCGGATTCTACCATTCTCCGGTACTCGCCCAGATTCTACCCTTCTCCGGTACTCGCTCAGATTCTACCCTTTTCTGGTACTCGCTCAGATTCTACACTTCTTCGATACTCGCCCGGATTCTACCCTTTTCCGATACTCGCCCGGATTCTACCCTTCTCCAGTACTCACCTGAATTCTACACTTCTCCGGTACTCGCCCGAATTCTACCCTTCTTCGGTACTTGCCTGCATTCTACCTTTCCTAATACTCGCCCGGACCCTTTTCCAATACTCGACCAGATTCTACCCTTCTCCCGTACTCGCCCCGATTGTACCCTTCATTGGTTCTCGGGTGGATGCTACCCTTCTCTGGTACTCGCCCGAATTCTACCCTTCTCCGGTACTCGCCCGGATTCTACCCTTGTTCGGTACTCGCCTGGATTCTACCTGACCCAGTATTCGCCCGAATTCTACCCTTCTCCGATACTCACTCGAATTCTACCCTTCTCTGGTACTCGACCAGACCCTTTTTCGGTACTCGCCCCGTTCTACCCTTCATCGGTACTCTCCCGAGTTCTACTCTTCTTCGAAACTCGTCGAGATTCTACCCTTCTCCGGAACTCGCCCAGATTCTACCCTTTTCTGGTACTCGCTCGGATTCTACACTTCTCCGATACTCGCTTGGAATCTACCTTTCCCGGTACTCGCCCGGACGCTTTTTCGGGACTCACCCAATTCTACCCTTCATCAATACTCGCCTGGATTCTGACCTTCTCCCGTAGTCGCCCTGATTCTACCTTTCACCAGTTCTCGCCCGGATTCTACCCTTCCCTGGAACTCGCCCGAATTCTACCCTTCTCCGATACTCGCCCAGATTTTACCCTTCTCTGATACTAGCCTGGATTCTACCTTTCCCGGTACTCACACAGATTGTACACTTTTCCGATACTCGCTTGGATTCTACCTTTCCCGGTACTAGCCCGAACCCTTTTTCGATACTCACCTCGATTCAACCCTTCACCGGTACTCGCCCGGATTCTACCCTTTTCCAGTACTCGCCCAAATTCTACCCTTGTCCGATTCTCGCTTGGATTCTATCTTTCCCGGTACTCGCCCGGACCCTTCTCTGGTGCTCGCCCGAATTCTACCCTTCTCCGGTACTCACCCAAATTATAACCTTCTTCGGTACTCGCCTGCATTCTACCTTTCCCGGTACTCGCCCGGACCCTTTTCCGGTACTTGCCCGGATTCTACCCTTCTCCCGTACTCGCCCCGATTGTATCCTTTACTAGTTCTTACCCGGATTCTACCCTTCTCCGGAACTTGCCCGAACTCTACCATTCTCCGATACTCGCCCGGATTCTACCCTTCTTCAGTACGAGCTTGGATTCTACCTTTCCCGCTACTCGCCGGGATTCTACCCTTTTCCGGTACTCGCCCAGACCCTTTTCTGGTATTCGCCACGATTCTACCCTTCACCTGTACTTGTCCGGATTTTACCCTTCTTTGGAACTCGCCAGGATTCTACCCTTCTTCGGAACTCGCCCAGATTCTACCCTTCTCCGGTACTCCCCCGGATTCTAAACTTCTCCTATACTCGCTTGGATTCTAACTTTCCCGGTACTCGCACGGACACTTTTCCGATAATCACCCAGATTCTACCCTTCACCGGTACTCGCACGGATTCTACCTTTTCCCGGTACTCGCCCAAATTCTACCATTTTTCGGTACTCACACTAATTCGACCATTTTCTGGTACTCGTCGGGACAGGTTTTCGATACTCGCACGGATTCGACCTTTTCCCGGTACTCGGTCGGATTCTACCATTTTTCGGTACTCACATTGACTCGACCCTTTTCCAGTACTCGTCAAGACAGGTTTTTGATACTCGCACGGATTCTACCTTTTTACCGATACTCGCCCGCATTCTACCATTTTTCGGTACTCACACTTATTCAACCATTTTCCGGTACTCGTCGTGACAGTTTTTCGATGCTCGCACGGATTCTACCTTTTCCCGGTACTCGCCAGATTCTACTATTTTTCGTTACTCACACTGATTCGACGTTTTTCCGGTACTCGTCGGGACAGGTTTTCCATACTCGCATGGATTCTACCTTTTCTCGGTACTCGGCCGGATTCTACCATTTTTTGGTACTCACATTGATTCGACCCTTTTCCGGTACTCGTCGTGACAGTTTTTCGATACTCGCACAGATTCTACCATTTTTTGGTACTAAAATTGACTCGACCCTTTTCCGGTACTCGTCACGACAGGTTTTCGATACTCGCACGGATTCTACCTTTTTGCCGATACTCGCCCGCATTCTACCATTTTTCGATACTCACACTTATTTGACCATTTTCTGGTAATCGCCGTTACAGTTTTTCGATGCTCGCACGAATTCTACCTTTTCCCGGTACTCGCCGAATTCTACCATTTTTCGTTACTCACACTGATACGACGTTTTTCCGGTACTCGTCGAGACAGGTTTTCGATACACGCACGGACTCTACCTTTTCCTGGTAATCGGCCGGATTCTACCATTTTTCGGTACTCACATTGATTCGACCATTTTCCGGTACTCGTCGTGACAGTTTTTCGATACTCGCACAGATTCTACAATTTTTCGGTACTCACATTGACTCGACCCTTTTCCGGTACTCGTCAAGACAAGTTTTCGATACTCGCACGGATTCTACCTTTTTGCCGATACTCGCTCGCATTCTACCATTTTTCGGTACTCACACTTATTCGACCATTTTCCGGTACTCGTCGTGACAGTTTTTCAATGCTCGCACGGATTCTACCTTTTCTCGGTACTCGCCGAATTCTACCATCTTTCGTAACTCACACTGATTCGACGCTTTTTCGGTACTTGTGGGGACAAGTTTTCGATACTCGCACGGATTCTACCATTTTTAGGTACTCACATTGATTCGACCCTTTTCCGGTACTCGTCGAGACAGTTTTTCGATACTCGCACGGATTCTACCTTTTCCCGGTACTCGCCCAGATTCTACCATTTTTCGGTACTCACACTAATTCGACCCTTTTCCGATACTTGTCGGGACAGTTTTTCGATACTCACACGGATTCGAACTTTTCTCGGTACTCGCCCGGATTCTACCAATTTTCGGTACTCATACTGATTCGACCCTTTTCCGGTACTCGTCAAGAGAGGTTTTCGATACTCGCACGGATTCGACCTTTTCCCGGTAGTCGCCTGGATTCTACCATTTTTCGGTACTCACATTGACTCGACCCATTTCCGGTACTCGTCAGGATAGGTTTTCGATACTTGCACGAATTCTACCTTTTTGTCGATACTGGCCCGCATTCTACTATTTTTCGGCACTCACACTTATTCGACCATTTTCTGGTACTCGTCGTGACAGTTTTTCGATGCTTGCATGGATTCTACCTTTTCCCGGTACTCGCCGGATTCTACCGTTTTTCGTTAGTCACACTGATTCGACGCTTTTCCGGTACTCGTCGGGACAGGTATTCAATACTCACAGGGATTCTACCTTTGCCCGGTACTCAGCCGGATTCTACCATTTTTCGGTACTCACTTTGACTCGACCCTTTTCCAGTACTCGTCAAGACAGGTTTTCGATACTCGCACGGATTCTACCTTTTTACCGATACTCGCCCGCATTCTACCATTTTTCGGTACTCACACTTATTCAACCATTTTCTGGTACTCGTCGTGACAGTTTTTCGATGCTCGTACGGATTCTACCTTTTCCCGGTACTCGCTGGATTCTACCATTTTAAGTTACTCACACTGATTCGATGCTTTTCCGGTACTCGTCGGGATAGGTTTTCAATACTCACACGGATTCTACCTTTGCCCGGTACTCGGTCGGATTCTACCATTTTTCGGTACTCACTTTGACTCGACCCTTTTTCGGCACTCGTCATGACAGTTTTTCGATACTCGCACGGATTCTACCATTTTTCGGTACTCACATTGACTCGACCCTTTTTCGGTACTCGTTAGGACAGGTTTTCGATACTCGCATGAATTCTACCTTTTTGCCGATACTCGCCCGCATGCTACCATTTTTCGATACTCTCACTTATTCGACCATTTTCTGATACTCATCGTGACAGATTTTCGATGCTCGGACAGATTCTACCTTTTCTTGGTACTCGCTGGATTCTACCATCTTTCGTTACTCACACTGATTCGACGCTTTTCCGGTACTCGTCGGGACAGGTTTTTGATACTCGCCCGGATTCTACCTTTTTTCGGTACTCACACTAATTCGACCCTTTTCCGGTACTCGTCGGGACAGTTTTTTGATACTCACACGGATTCAAACTTTTCTCGGTACTCGCCCGGATTCTACTAATTTTCGGTACTCATACTGATTCGACCATTTTCCGGTACTCGTCAAGAGAGGTTTTCGATACTCTCACGGATTCGACCTTTTCCCGGTAGTCGCCTGGATTCTACCATTTTTCGGTACTCACATTGATTCGACCCTTTTCCGGTACACGTCGGGACAGTTTTTCGATATTCGCACGGAATCTACCTTTTCCCGGTACTTGCCCGGATTCTGCAATTTTTTGGTACTCACACTGATTCAACCCTTTTCCGGTACTCGTCGGGACAGGTCTTCGATACTCGCACGGATTCTACCTTTTCTCGATACTCGCCCGCATTCTACCATTTTTCGGTACCCACACTTATTCGACCATTTTCCGGTACTCGTTGTGACAGCTTTTCAATGCTCGCACGGATTCTACCTTTTCCCGGTACTCGCCCGGATTCTATCATTTTCCGGTACTCATCGAGACAGGTTTTCGATACTCGCACGGATTCTACCTTTTCCCGGTACTCGCCCGGATTCTACCATTTTTTAGTACTTACACTAATTCGACCCTTTTCAGGCTCTCGTCGGGACAGGTTTTCCATACTCGCATGGATTCTACCTTTTCATTGTACTCATTCGCATTCTACCATTCTTTAGTACTCACACTGATTCACCCATTTTTCGGTACTCGTCGTGACAGGTTTTCGATACTCGCATAGATTCGACCTTTTCACGGTACTGGCCCGGATTCTACCATTTTTCGATACTCACACTGATTTGATCCTTTTCCGGTTTCTTTTCGGGACAGGTTTTCGATACTCGCACAGATTCGACCTTTTCCCGGTACATGCATGGATTCTACCATTTTTTGCAACTCACACTAATTCGATCCTTTTCCGGTACTCGTCGGGACAGGTTTTCAATACTGGCACGGATTCTTCCTTTTCCCGGTACTCGCCCAAATTCTACCATTTTTCGGTACTCACACTGATTCGACCCTTTTCCGGTACTCGTCGGGACAGGTTTTTGATACTCGCACGGATTCGACATTTTTTGGTACTCACATTGACTCGACCCTTTTCCAGTACTCATCAAGACAGGTTTTCGATACTCACACGGATTCTACCTTTTTGTCGATACTCGCTCGCATTCTACCATTTTTCAGTACTCACACTTATTCGACGATTTTCCGGTACTCGTTGTGACAGTTTTTCGATGCTCACACGGATTCTACCTTTTCCCGATACTCGCCGGATTCTACCATTTTTCGGTACTCACACTGATTTGACCCTTTTCCGGTACTCGTCGGGACAGGTATTCAATACTCGTACGGATTCTACCTTTGCCCGGTACTCAGCTGGATTCTACCATTTTTCGGTACTCACATTGATTCGACCCTTTTCCGGTACTCGTCGTGACATATTTTTGATACTCGCACGGATTCTACCTTTTTGCCGATACTCGCCCGCATTCTACCATTTTTCGGTACTCACACTTATTCGACCATTTTCCGATACTCGTCGTGACAGTTTTTCGATGCTCGCACGGATTCTACCTTTTCCCGGTACTCGCTAGATTCTACCATTTTTCGTTACTCACACTTATTCGACGCTTTTCCGGTACTCGTCTGGACAGGTTTTCCATACTCGCATGGATTCTACCTTTTCTCGGTACTCGGCCGGATTCTACCATTTTTCGGTACTCACATTGATTCGACCCTTTTCCGGTACTCGTCGTGACAGTTTTTCGATACTCGCACAGATTCTACCATTTTTCGGTACTAAAATTGACTCGACCCTTTTCCGGTACTCGTCACGACAGGTTTTCGATACTCGCATGGATTCTACCTTTTTGCTGATACTCGCCCGCATTCTACCATTTTTTGGTACTCACACTTAGTCGACCATTTTCCGGTACTCGTCGTGACAGTTTTTCGATGCTCGCACGGATTCTACCTTTTCCCGGTACTCGCCGGATTCTACCATTTTTCGTTACTCACACTGATTCGACGCTTTTCCGGTACTCGTCGGGACAGGTATTCAATACTCGTACGGATTCTACCTTTGCCCGGTACTCAGCCGGATTCTACCATTTTTCGGTACTCACATTGATTCGACCCTTTTCCGGTACTCGTCGTGACATATTTTTGATACTCGCACGGATTCTACCATTTTTCGGTACTCACATTGATTCGACCATTTTCCGGTACTCGTCGTGACAGTTTTTCGATACTCGCACAGATTCTACCATTTTTCGGTACTAAAATTGACTCGACCCTTTTCCGGTACTCGTCACGACAGGTTTTCGATACTCGCATGGATTCTACCTTTTTGCTGATACTCGCCCGCATTCTACCATTTTTCGGTACTCACACTTATTTGACCATTTTTCGGTAATCGCCATGACAGTTTTTCGATGCTCGCACGGATTCTACCTTTTCCCGGTACTCGCCGAATTCTACCATTTTTCGTTACTCACACTGATTCGACGTTTTTCCGGTACTCGTCAAGACAGGTTTTCGATACACGCACGGACTCTACCTTTTCCTGGTAATCGGTCGGATTCTACCATTTTTCGGTACTCACATTGATTCGACCCTTTTCCGGTACTCGTCGTGACATATTTTCGATACTCGCACGGATTCTACCATTTTTCGGTACTCACATTGACTCGACCCTTTTCCGGTACTCGTCAAGACAGGTTTTCAATACTCGCACGGATTTTACCTTTTTGCCGATACTCGCTCGCATTCTACCATTTTTCGGTACTCACACTTATTCGACCATTTTCCGGTACTCGTCGTGACAGTTTTTCGATGCTCGCACGGATTCTACCTTTTCTCGGTACTTGCCGAATTCTACCATCTTTCGTTACTCACATTGATTCGACGCTTTTCGGATACTTGTGGGGACAGGTTTTCGATACTCGCACGGATTCTACCATTTTTTGGTACTCACATTGATTCAACCCTTTTTCGGTACTCGTCGAGACAGTTTTTCGATACTCGCACGGATTCTACCTTTTCCCGGTACTCGCCCAGATTCTACCTTTTCCCGGTACTCGCCCGGATTCTACCATTTTTCGGTACTCACACTAATTCGACCCTTTTCCGGTACTCGTTGGGGCAGTTTTTCGAAACTCAACGGATTCGGACTTTTCTCGGTACTCGCCCGGATTCTCCCAATTTTTGGTACTCATACTGATTCTACCCTTTTCCAGTACTCGTCAAGAGAGGTTTTCGATACTCACACGGATTCGACGTTTTCCCAGTAGTCGCCTGGATTCTACCATTTTTCGGAACTCACACTGATTCGACCCTTTTCCGGTACTCGTCGGGACAGTTTTTCGATATTCGCACGGAGTCTACCTTTTCCAGGTACTCGCCCGGATACTGCAATTTTTTGGTACTCACACTGATTCGAACCTTTTCCAGTACTCATCGGGACAGGTCTTCGATACTCGCACGGACTCTAACTTTTCCCGATACTCGCCCGCATTCTACTTTTTTTCGGGACTCACACTTATTGGACCATTTTCCGGTACTCGTCGTGACAATTTTTTGATGCTCGCACAGATTCTACCTTTTCCCGGTACTCGTCGGATTCTACCATTTTTCGTTACTCACATTGATTTGACGTTTTTCCGGTACTCGTCGGGACAAGTTTTCGATACTCGCACGGATTCTACCTTTTCCCGGTACTCGGTCGGATTCTACCATTTTTCGGTACTCACATTAATTCGACCCTTTTCCGGTACTCATCATGACAGTTTTTCGATACTCGCAAGGATTCTACCATTTTTCGGTACTCACATTGACTCGACCCATTTCCGGTACTCGTCAGGATAGGTTTTCGATACTTGCACGGATTCTACCTTTTTGCCGATACTCGCCCGCATTCTACCATTTTTCGGTACTCACACTTATTCGACCATTTTTCGGTACTCGTCGTGACAGTTTTTCGATGCTCGCACGGATTCTACCTTTTCCCGGTACTCACCGGATGCTACGATTTTTCGTTACCCACACTGATTCGACGCTTTTCCGATACTCGTCGGGATAGGTTTTCAATACTGGCACGGATTCTACCTTTGCCCGGTACTCAGTCGGATTCTACCATTTTTCGGTACTCACTTTGACTCGACCCTTTTCCAGTACTCGTCAAGACAGGTTTTCGATACTTGCACGAATTCTATCTTTTTGCCGATACTCGCCCGCATTCTACCATTTTTCGGTACTCGTCGTGACAGTTTTTCGATGCTCGCACGGATTCTACCTTTTCCCGGTACTCGCTGGATTCTACCATTTTTCGTTACTCACACTGATTCGACGCTTTTCCGGTACTCGTCGGGACAGGTTTTCAATACTCGCACAAATTCTACCTTTGCCCGGTACTCGGCCGGATTCTACCATTTTTCGGTACTCACTTTGACTCGACCCTTTTTCGGCACTCGTCGTGACAGTTTTTCGATACTCGCACGGATTCTACCATTTTTCGGTACTCACATTGACTCGACCCTTTTTCGGTACTCGTTAGGACAGGTTTTCGATACTCGCACAAATTCTACCTTTTTGCCGATACTCGCCCGCATCCTACCATTTTTCGGTACTCTCACTTATTCGACCATTTTCTGTTACTCATCGTGATAGTTTTTCAATGCTCGGACAGATTCTACCTTTTCCCGTTACTCACCGGATTCGACCATCTTTCGTTACTCACACTGATTCGACGCTTTTCCGGTACTCGTCGGGACAGGTTTTCGATACTCGCACGGATTCTACCTTTTCCCTGTACTCGCCCGGATTCTACCATTTTTCGGTACTCACATTGATTCGACCTTTTTCCGGTACTCGTCATGACAGTGTTTCCATACTCGCACGGATTATACCTTTTCACGGTACTCGCCCGGATTCTACCATTTTTCGGTACTCACACTGATTCGACCCTTTTTCGGTACTCGTCGGGACAGTTTTTCGATACTCGCACGGATTGTACCTTTTCCCGGTATTCGCCCGGATTCTACCATTTCACGGTACTCATATTGATTCAACCCTTTTCCGGTACTCGTCGAAACAGGTTTTCGATACTCGCACGGATTCGACCTTTTCCCGGTACTCGCTCGGATTCTACTATTTTTTGGAACTCACACTGATTCGACCCATTTCCGGTACTCGTCGGGACAGGTCTTCGATACTCGCACGGATTCTACCTTTTCCCGATACTCGCCCGCATTCTACCATTTTTCGGTACCCACACTTATTTGACCATTTTCCGGTACTCGTCGTGACAGTTTTTCGATGCTCGCACGGATTCTACCTTTTCCCTGTACTCGCCCGGATTCTTCCATTTTCCGGTACTCATCGGGACAGGTTTTCGATACTCGCACAGATTCGACCTTTTCACAGTACTGGCCCCGATTCTACCATTTTTAGATACTCACCCTAATTCGACCCTTTTCCGGTTCCTTTTCGGGACAGGTTTTCGATACTCGCACAGATTCGACCTTTTCCCGGTACTCGCACGGATTCTACCATTTTTTGGAACTCACACTAATTCGATCCTTTTCCGTTACTCGCCCGGATTCTACCATTTTTCGGTACTCACATTGATTCGACCCTTTTCCGATACTCGTCATGACAGTGTTTCAATACTCGCACGGATTCTACCTTTTCACGGTTCTCGCCCGAATTCTACCATTTTTCGATACTCACACTGATTCGACCCTTTTTCGGTATTTGTCGGGACAGTTTTTCGATACTCGCACGAATTGTACCTTTTCCCGGTATTCGCTCGGATTCTACCATTTCACGATACTCATACTGATTCAACCCTTTTCCGGTACTCGTCGAAACAGGTTTTCGATACTCGCACGGATTCGACCTTTTCCCGGTACTCGCTCGGATTCTACTATTTTTCGGAACTCACACCGATTCGACCCTTTTCCGGTACTCGTCGGGACAGGTCTTCGATACTCGCACGGATTCTACCTTTTCCCGATACTCGCCCGCATTCTACCATTTTTCGGTACCCACACTTATTTGACCATTTCCGGTACTCGTCGTGACAGCTTTTCGATGCTCTCACGGATTCTACCTTTTCCCGGTACTCGCCCGGATTCTTCCATTTTCCGGTACTCATCGGGACAGGTTTTCGATACTCGCACAGATTCGACCTTTTCACGGTACTGGCCCCGATTCTACCATTTTTTGATACTCACCCTGATTCGACCCTTTTCCGGTTCCTTTTCGGGACAGGTTTTCGATACTCGCACAGATTCGACCTTTTCCCGGTACTCGCACGGATTCTACCATTTTTTGGAACTCACACTAATTCGATCCTTTTCCGGTACTCGTCGGGACAGTTTTTCGATACTCGCACGGATTCTACCTTTTCCCGGTACTCGCCCGGATTCTACCATTTTTCGGTACTCACATTGATTCGACCCTTTTCCGATACTCGTCATGACAGTGTTTCAATACTCGCACGGATTCTACCTTTTCACGGTTCTTGCCCGAATTCTACCATTTTTCGATACTCACACTGATTCGACCCTTTTTCGGTACTCGTCGGGACAGTTTTTCGATACTCGCACGGATTGTACCTTTTCCCAGTATTCGCTCGGATTCTACCATTTCACGGTACTCATACTGATTCAACCCTTTTCCGGTACTAGTCGAAACAGGTTTTCGATACTCGCACGGATTCGACCTTTTCCCGGTACTCGCTCGGATTCTACTATTTTTCGGAACTCACACCAATTCGACCCTTTTCCGGTACTCGTCGCGACAGGTCTTCGATACTCGCACGGATTCTACCTTTTCCCGATACTCGCCCGCATTCTACCATTTTTCGGTACCCACACTTATTCGACCATTTTTCGGTACTCGTCGTGACAGTTTTTCGATGCTCGCACGGATTCTACCTTTTCCCGGTGCTCGCCCGGATTCTACCATTTTTCGGTACTCATCGGGACAGGTTTTCGATACTTGCACAGATTCGACCTTTTCACGGTACTGGCCCCGATTCTACCATTTTTCGATACTCACCCTGATTCGACCCTTTTCCGGTTCCTTTTCGAGACAGGTTTTCGATACTCGCTTAGATTCGACCTTTTCCCGATACTCACACGGATTCTACCATTTTTTGGAACTCACACTAATTCGATCCTTTTCCGGTACTCGTCGGGACAGTTTTTCGATACTCGCACGGATTCTACCTTTTCCCGGTACTCGCCCGGATTCTACCATTTTTCGGTACTCACACTGATTCGACCCTTTTCCGATACTCGTCATGACAGTGTTTCCATACTCGCACGGATTCTACCTTTTCACGGTTCTCGCCCGAATTCTACCATTTTTCGATACTCACACTAATTCGACCCTTTTTCGGTACTCGTCGGGACAGTTTTTCGATACTCGCACGGATTGTACCTTTTCCCGGTATTCGCTCGGATTCTACCATTTCACGGTACTCATACTGATTCAACCCTTTTCCGGTACTCGTCGAAACAGGTTTTCGATACTCGCACGGATTCGACCTTTTCCCGATACTCGCTCGGATTCTACTATTTTTCGGAACTCACACGGATTCGACCCTTTTTCGGTACTCGTCGGGACAGGTCTTCGATACTCGCACGTATTCTACCTTTTCCTGATACTCGCCCGCATTCTACCATTTTTCGGTACCCACACTTATTCGACCATTTTTCGGTACTTGTCGTGACAGCTTTTCGATGCTTGCACGGATTCTACCTTTTCCCGGTGCTCGCCTGGATTCTACCATTTTCCGGTACTCATCGGGACAGGTTTTCGATACTTGCACAGATTCGACCTTTTCACGGTACTGGCCCCGATTCTACCATTTTTCGATACTCACCCTGATTCGACCCTTTTCCGGTTCCTTTTCGGGACAGGTTTTCGATACTCGCATAGATTCGACCTTTTCCCGGTACTCGCACGGATTCTACCATTTTTTGGAACTCACACTAATTCTATCATTTTTCGGTACTCGTCGGGACAGTTTTTCGGTACTCGCACGGATTCTACCTTTTCTCGGTACTCGCCCGGATTCTACCATTTTTCGGTACTCACACTGATTCGACCCTTTTTCGGTACTCGTCGAGACAGTTTTTCGGTACTCGCACGGATTCCACCTTTTCCCGGTACTCGCCCGGATTCAACAATTTTCCGGTACTCACACTGATTCTACCATTTTTCGGTACTCGTCGGGACAGTTTTTCGGTACTCGCACGGATTCCACCTTTTCTCGGTACTCGCCCGGATTCAACAATTTTTCGGTACTCACACTGATTCTACCATTTTTCGGTACTCGTCGAGACAGTTTTTCGATACTCGCACGGATTCGACCTTTTCCCGGTACTCGCTCGGATTCTACTATTTTTAGGAACTCACACTGATTCGACCCATTTCCGGTACTCGTCGGGACAGGTCTTCGATACTCGCACGGATTCTACCTTTTCCCGATACTCGCCCGCATTCTACCATTTTTCGGTACTCGTTGTGACAGCTTTTCGATGCTTGCACGGATTCTACCTTTTCCCTGTACTCGCCCGGATTCTACCATTTTCCGGTACTCATCAGGACAGGTTTTCGATACTCGCACGGATTTTCCCTTTTCTCGGTACTCGCCCAAATTCTACCATTAGTCGGTACTCGCACTGATTCGACCCTTTTCCAGTAGTCGTCGGGACAGTTGTTCGATACTCGCATGGATTGTACCTTTTAGGTTTTCGATACTCGCACAAATTCGACCTTTTCACACTACTAGCCCGGATTCTACCATTTTTCGATACTCACACTGATTCGACCATTTTCCGGTACTCGTCGGGACAGGTTTTCGATACTCACAAAGATTCGACCTTTTCCCGGTACTCGCCCGGATTCTACCATTTTTTGGAACTCACACTAATTTGATCCTTTTCCGATACTCGTCGGGATAGGTTTTCGATACTCGCCCGGATTCTACCATTTTTCGATACTCACACTGATTCGACCCTTTTCCGGTAGTCGTCGGGACAGGTTTTCGATACTCGCACAGATTCGACCTTTTCCCGGTACTCGCCCGGATTCTACCATTTTTTGGAACTCACACTAATTCGATCATTTTCCGATACTCGTCGGGACAAGTTTTCGATACTCTTACGGATTCTACCTTTTCCTGGTACTCGCCCGGATTCTACCATTTTTCGGTACTCCCACTGATTCGACCATTTTCCGATACTCGTCGTGGCAGATTTTCGATACTCGCACAGATTCGACCTTTTCACGGTACTCGCCCGGATTCTACCATTTTTCGATACTCACACTGATTCGACCCTTTTCCAGTACTCATCGGGACAGGTTTTCGATACTCTCACAGATTCGACCTTTTTTCGGTACTCGCCCTTATTCTACAATTTTTCGGTACTCTCACTGATTCGACCCTTTTCCGGTAGTCGTCGGGACAGTTGTTCGATACTCGCATGGATTGTACCTTTTCCCGGTACTCGCCCGGATTCTACCATTTTTCGGTACTCACACTGATTGGACCATTTTCCGGTACTCGTCGGGACAGGTTTTCGATACTCGCATAGATTCCACCTTTTCCCGGTACTCGCCCAGATTCTACCATTTTTTGGAACTCACACTAATTCGATCCTTTTCCGGTACTCGTCGGGACAGTTTTTCGATACTCGCACGGATTCTACCTTTTCCCGGTACTCGCCCGGATTCTACCATTTTTCGGTACTCACACTGATTCGACCGTTTTCCGGTACTCGTCGGGACAGTTTTTCGATACTCGCACGGATTCTCCCTTTTCCCGGTACTCGCCCGGATTCTACCATTTTTCGGTACTCACACTGATTCGACCCTTTTCAGGCTCTCGTCGGGACAGGTTTTCGATACTCACACGAATTCCACCTTTTCCTTGTACTCACTCGCATTCTACCATTTTTCGGTAGTCACTCTGATTCGACCATTTTCCGGTACTCCTCGTGGCAGGTTTTCGATACTCGCACAGATTCGACCTTTTCACGGTACTCGCCCGGATTCTACCATTTTTCGATACTCACACTAATTCGACCCTTTTCCTGTACTCGTCGGGACAGGTTTTTGATACTCGCACGGATTCTACCTTTTCCCGGTACTCGCCCGGATTCTACCATTTTTAGGTACTCACACTGATTTGACCCTTTTCCGGTACACGTCGGGACAGGTTTTTGATGCTCGCACGGATTATACCTTTTCCCGGTACTCGCCCGGATTCTAACATTTTTCGGTACTCACACTGATTCGGCCCTTTTCTGGTACTCGTTGGGACAGGTTTTCGATCCTCTCACGGATTCTACCTTTTTCAGGTACTCGCCGGAATTCTACCATTTATCGGTACTCACACTGATTCGACCCTTTTCCGGTACAGGTCGAGACTGTTTTTCGATATTCACACGAAATCTACCTTTTCTCGGTACTCGCCCGGATTCTACCATTTTTTGGAACTCACACTGATTCGACCCTTTTTCGGTACTCATCGGGATAGGTTTTCGATACTCGCACGGATTATACCTTTTCCCGGTACTCGCTCGCATTCTACCATTTTTCGGTACTCACACTGATTTGACCATTTTTTTATTTAAAAAAATGATTTTTATTGATTAAGAAAATGACTTGGAGTCGCCACTTATTTTTGTTTTATTTTTTAAAGGGTAAACAAAATAAGAAAGAAAAACCCTAAGTGTGACTCCTTATTTTGGAAAAGGTGGTCTGTGAAAAACCAGATCGGGTTCGGGGGTCAGGTTACTTATCGGGAAGATACGGTAAAGACCGTAGCACCCCTCTAAGTCCTCAAAGTCGGGTTTCTACCAATAAAATGAAGCTAACATGGCGACTAATGAGAAAGTCAATGAATACTCAAATCAATCATGCACGTATGAGAATTAAAACAAGTATAAGGAGTGGCCATGATGTAAGAAAATACGTACTTGGGTGGCGAACCAATATGCGCTATCAAGAGGGGGGTTAGTAAATCAATATAGGATGAATATATACGTATCGCAAAGCAGAACAAATCAATCACGCGTGACAATTAAATCAATCAATCAATCAATTAATCAAAGAATCATATATGTGGGGCCCCCACCAAAGCCCTTTTATTTTTGCATGAATTAATTCCATAAATTCCATTATTCGGAATTACGGAATTTAAATTCATGTTTATTTTAAAACATTTTAAAATCATGAAAAATTCGAAAGTGGCTCGTCGAAAATAATATGGCGGTCAAATTTTATTGAAAATGAGACTCTTGGGCGATCCTAAAAATTCTAAAGATGAAAGATGATAAAATTGGGATTATTAGAAAAAACAGAATTAGAGAAGGATATTTACAAAAAAAAAAGGATTTGAGAAAACGTTTTCAAAATCGAATAAGAAGAAATCCAAGAATTCACATGGTCCAAAGGTGGCCATGCAAACCATGTAGCAGGGGGTTTGGAGTAGGTGGCAAATGGACTCCTGAGTCATTTTATTCGACAAACAGCTTGTTGTTGTGGTCTGCATCCATATTGATAATACCCAAATTTGGAGCGTGGCCCTGTTCTTCATTGGAGACATCAAATGACGTGTTTCATGGTGGTGAGGCACGTACACTGTTGCAAAATGGGTGACTTTGCTCCTATGACCCATGTTTTCTCCTCTTGAGTTGTTCATCCGGGAATATACAATAATTTTCAAGCACAAACATTTAGAATTTGGATTTCTTCCACTCAATTTATCTGCTACCACTTCTGAGACATTCAGCCTGAACCAGGGTTGTTCATGTTCTCGGTACATTTCCCTTATAATCTGGTCAACATGGAATTCGCTGAAACTGCTTGGTTGATCTTCATTAAGTGGAATTAGTGAGCCTAGTGACAGCAAATCCAGTGCAGCACTTGCTGCTAATTACCTTTGTTCGCACAACTCTCTTCCTTTCAAAAGTTGTTACTTCCATCTCGAGCCAAACCAGTCTGGATGTCTCCCCTAATTGAGCATTCAGAATCCTCAAAGCTATGAGTTTGGATTGTGACAGATAACCTGTCTGACCTTCGTATGCTATATGCTTGCTGCACCGAGTTTTACTCCACCGCTGAAGGTGATGCCGGAGGTAGCAACGACGCAGGTCTGAATGACGGTGTCCTAAAAATGGTCCATCAAAGATGGTCGTGCTTAGCATGCTGGAGTGGGGTCCCTTTCTCATCATGTACTTCTGGTCCATTCTCAATTCCAGGAGGTTTTCTTTTTAAGAGGTTACATAAGGAGGCCTCAACGTGTGACCTGGAACCGGTTGAGGAAGAGACAATTTCCAGGTTTTAGACTTTATGCTGACTGTGTGGCAATTCCTCCAGATTACCCTAATCTCATACAAAGGGAAGGAGAAGCTGCAGTTGCAAAGACGAAACGCCCACCATTAATATGTTAGTTCCTTGTGCAATCCTTCCCATGGCAGCATCAACAAGACTTGGGCTTGTTTTCAAATGCTGCCAAGTGTTCTCAGCCAAGTCCTCTACAGTCGGTACAGTGAGAGAAACACATGAGCATTCCCACTAATGCCATGGCAAACCCCAACTCGCTTGAGCAGCCCACGATTCTAAACTACCTCTGCTGCATCAATAGCTGCTTCCAGAAATTCATTATCTCCGAAAACCTCAGCTGTTTTGGCAAGTGTGAGAGCAACTCCAGGAGCCCCATGACACCAGTGCACAAGAACATCCCGGTTTCTATCTTCTTCACTTGCAGGGTAGTTCCCAACCTTAGCATCCTCAATCTCATCAATTTTCAATTCCATGTGCATTAAAAAAATGCATAATCCCCACCAAGCCCTAGGCAGCACCCCAATACTTTTCCTAATACCAGCATGAAACTAGCCAAGAAACTATCCCCTCAAGACAGGCCCTGGCGCATAATACACCTCCACATCTGTGTTCATCTGAGCATAATGCGTGTCACCCTGTTTGCGAGGTAGCTCAAAGCCTGGTTCAGGATATATCATTGTTTCGACATGAAGCTTGTACAATCGACGTGGGCAGAGCCAAATTGGGTATACCTCCATCTCATGATATACCCATTCTAGAGCAAACCCTGTACCACTATATTTATGATGATGTAAAACTGTTTATTCCAACAGCTCAACATTTATAACTGCGCATAGCTTGAAGGTGGACCTTCTTCAAAGTCATACTCATGCATAGTGAAAACATCATGACAGCTACTTACATTCTCCGCCTCTTCAGTGCTTCAAGTGTTGCAGAATGAGTGATGAGAAAACAACAACAGAACGGTGTAGATTTTCTATTGACAACACTCTGTTGAACTTGGCTTTAGGGAAAGGAGGGTTCAGAAAGTAAGGTATCATCTGTCTTTTGTTCGGGGTTATGTACTTCTTGTGACCGGCATAAGCCCGATGTCCCTGAATTGCATGGCCCACGTTTCCTCCATGAGAAGGCATGAAAATATCACTCTTCTCATAAACGATATAGTCAATGGCAGTTACAAAGGAGGCTTTCTTTGAAAATGGCTCTAGTTCACTAGGCAAGGCAAGGTCCTCCTTATTGTAGAAATTAGGAAACTCTCGAGTTAATGGCAGCACAACTTCTTTCTCGTTGATCTGTATAATATCCTTAGTGACAAACTGATCCAGATCAATCACGGCTGTAGTATTTCCTCAAGATACAACTTGAGCATTACCCTGCTTCCTCCCTATCCGAGATCTTTGTGCAAACCCAAACCATCTGGAGGAGCTTTATTCATCCTCAACCCTCATAAGCTTAGTTCTATGATAGCTTTACCATGAATCCCTCAGGTAGGGACATACAGCCTGATGTACAACAAGGTAGGATACCAAGAACAGGGGAATGGCAAAACGAAACAGAGCACAAACCAATGAAACCAATAAAACAACCAGAACCATGTTTCATGTTTAGACAACAGGCTTGGCTGTAGGTGAGTGATCTAGAATACGTTCCATGGAGATAAGAGCAAAATAAGACTCCTATATGATGCATAGTGAGAACTAAAACATAGCAGTATCATTCTCAAATCACCCCAAGGAAAATAGATGAAATAACCATAATAAAATCCATGGACCAAACAGGAATCGTAAAACTGAACATATAATCGAACAAATCCACAGAAAATATCAAGAAAAAAGGGAATGAGACTATAGTGTGATAAAGAAAATCCAAGGATACAGGGCAATCATACCTCTCTTTTCTTCTCCCTCAAGCTCTCTGTCTTCTCCCAAGCTCTCTAGCTTGCTCCCCCCTGCAGAATCCTCTCTCTCTTCTCTTCCAAGCTGAGTCACCTCTCAAAAAAAAAATCTCTCTCTTTCCTATGCTCTCCTTCTCCAGTAGCTTGCCTGGAAACCCTCAGAAAAACCTCTTCCCCTCAGTCCAAAGCAACCTCCTCGCTTCCCTTGCCTCCCTACTCTCTGAAAACCACTTGAATCCTTCCTCCCTAACCCGTCCAAAAAGCACCACCTCTCTCCTGCAACTGCCAGACGCTCCTCCATAACGGCCTGAAGATTCCATAACAGGTGTCCATTTTTCATTGCTCCTCAATTCCACTACCTGATTCTATAACAGCCATCCACGAGCTGACAAGTGGCTCACTGAGAGGCTTCCACCTGGTAAGAAGGAGTTGCTGGGATATGACAAAAAACCAAGCCCCATATGGGGGTCTACAGGTACTCACACTGATTTGACCCCTTTTCGGTACTCGTCGAAACAGTTTTTCGATACTCGCACGGATTCTACCTTTTCCCGGTACTCGCCCGGATTCTACCATTTTTCGGTACTCACACTGATTCGACCATTTTTCGGTACTCGTCGGGACAGTTTTTCGATACTCGCATGGATTCGACCTTTTCCCGGTACTCACCTAGATTCAACCATTTTTCGGTACTCATACTGATTTGACCCTTTTCCGGTACTCGTCGGGACAGGTTTTCGATACTCGCACGGATTTGACCCTTTCCCAGCATTCGTCCGGATTCTATAATTTTTTGGAACTCGCACTGATTCGACCCTTTTCCGATACTCGTGGGGACAGGTTTTAGATACTCACACGGAATCTACCTTTTCCTGGTACTCGCCCGGATTCTACCATTTTTCAGTACTCACACTGATTCGACCATTTTCAGGTACACGTTGGGTAAGGTTTTCGATCCTCGCACGGATTCTACCTTTTCCCGGTATTCGCCCGGATTCTACCATTTTTTGGTAGTCACACGCATTCGACCCTTTTTCGGTACTCGTCGGGACAGGTTTTCGATACTCGCACGGATTGTACCTTTTCTCGGTACTCGCCCTAATTCTACTATTTTTCGGTACTCACACTGATTCGACCCTTTTCCGGTACTCGTCGAGACTGGTTTTCGATCCTCGGACGGATTCTACCTTTTCCCGATACTCGGTCGGATTCTACCATTTTTCGGTACTCACTCTGATTCGACCCTTTTCCGGTACATGTTAGTACAGGTTTTTTATCCTCGCACAGATTCTACATTTTCCCGGTACTCGCCCGGATTCTACCATTTTTCGGTACTCACACTCATTCGACCCTTTTCCGGTACTCGTCGCAATAGGTTTTCAATACTCGCACGGATTGTACCTTTTCCTAGTACTCGACCGGATTCTACTATTTTTCGGTACTCACACTGATTCGACCCTTTTCCGGTACTTGTCGGCACAGGTTATCGATACTCGCATGGATTTTTACCTTTTCCCGGTACTCGGCCGGTTTCTACTTTTTTTCGGTACTCACATCGATTCGACCCTTTTCTGGTACTCGTCGGGACAGGTTTTCGATCCTCGCGCGGATTCTACCGTTTCCCGATACTCGCCCGGATTCTATCATTTTTCGGTAGTCACACTGATTCGACCCTTTTTCGATACTCATCGTGACAGTTTTTCGATACTCTCACGGATTCGACTTTTTCCCGGTACTCGCCCGGACTCTACCATTTTTCGGTACTCACACTGATTCGACCATTTTTCGGTAATCGTGGGGACAGGTTTTCGATAATCGCACAGATTGTGCCTTTTCTCGGTGCTCGCCCGAATTCTACTATTTTTCGGTACTCACACTGATTTGACCCTTTTCCGGTACTCGTCGAGACTGGTTTTCGATCCTCGGACGGATTCTACCTTTTCCCGGTACTCAGTCGGATTCTACCATTTTTCGGTACTCACACTGATTCGACCCTTTTCCGGTACACGTCGGTACAGGTTTTTGATCCTCACACGGATTCTACATTTTCCCGGTACTCGCCCGAATTTTACCATTTTTCAGTACTCACACTCATTCGATCTTTTTCCGGTACTCGTCGCAATTGGTTTTCAATACTCGCACGGATTGTACATTTTCCCGGTACTCAACCGGATTCTACCATTTTTCGGTACTCACACTGATTCGACCCTTTTTCAGTACTTGTCGGCACAGGTTATCGATACTCGCATGGATTTTTACCTTTTCCCGGTACTCGGCCGGTTTCTATTGTTTTTCGGTACTCACATTGATTCGACCCTTTTCCGGTACTCGTCGAGTCAGGTTTTCGATCCTCGCACGGATTCTACCTTTTCCCGATACTCGCCCGGACTCTACCATTTTTTGGTACTCAAACTGATTCGACCCTTTTCCGATACTCGTGGGGACAGGTTTTCGATACTCGCACGGAATCTACCTTTTCCCGGTACTCGCCCAGATTCTACCATTTATTGGAACTCATAGTCATTCGACCCTTTTTGGGTACTCATGGGGATATGTTTTAGATACTCGCA
Organism: Vitis riparia; assembly: GCF_004353265.1. Lineage (NCBI taxonomy): Eukaryota > Viridiplantae > Streptophyta > Magnoliopsida > Vitales > Vitaceae > Vitis > Vitis riparia. The sequence continues at coordinate 11,172,057 of NC_048446.1, read as the reverse complement.
CGGAATCTACCTTTTCCCAGTACTCGCCTGGATTCTACCATATTTCGGTACTCACAATGATTCAACCCTTTTCCGGTACACGTCGGGACAGGTTTTCGATCCTCGTATGGATTCTACCTTTTCCCGGTACTCGCCCGGATTCTACCATTTATTGGAACTCATAGTCATTAGACCCTTTTTCCGGTACTCGTGGGGATATGTTTTAGATACTCGCACAGAATCTACCTTTTCCCAATACTCGGCCGGTTTCTACCATTTTTCGGTACTCACACTGATTCGACCTTTTTCCGGTACTCATCGGGACAGGTTTTCAATCATCGCACGGATTCTACCTTTTCTCGGTACTCGCCCGGATTCTACTATTTTTCGGTACTCACTGATTCAACCCTTTTCCGGTACTCGTCGCGATAGGTTTTCGATACTCGCACGGTTTCGACCTTTTCCCGGTACTCGCCCGGATTCTGCCATTTTTCAGTACTCACATTGATTCGACCCTTTTCCGGTACTCGCCAGGACTGGTTTTCCATCCTCGTACGGATTCTACCTTTTCCCAGTACTCGGCCGGATTCTACCATTTTTCGGTACTCACACGGATTTGACCCTTTTCCGGCGCACGTCGGGACAGGTTTTTGATCCTCGCACGGATTCTACCTTTTCCCGGTACTCGCCGGGATTCTACCTTTTTTCGGTACTCACACTCATTCAACCTTTTTTCGGTACTCGTCGGGACAGGTTTTCAATACTTGCACGGATTGTACCTTTTCACGGTACTCGCCCGGATTCTACCATTTTTCAGTACTCACACTGATTCAACCCTTTTCCAGTACTCGTCAGCATAGGTTTTCGATAATCTCACGGATTCCACCTTTTCTCGGTACTCGCCCGGATTCAACAATTTTCCGGTACTCACACTGATTCTACCATTTTTCGGTACTCGTCGGGACAGTTTTTCGGTACTCGCACGGATTCCACCTTTTCTCGGTACTCGCCCGGATTCAACAATTTTTCGGTACTCACTGATTCGACCCTTTTCCGGTACTCGTCGCGATAGGTTTTCGATACTCGCACGGTTTTGACCTTTTCCCGGTACTCGCCCGGATTCTGCCATTTTTCAGTACTCACACTGATTCGACCCTTTTCTGGTACTCGTCGGGACTGGTTTTCGATCCTCGCACGGATTCTACCTTTTCCCGGTACTCGCACGAATTCTACCATTTCTCGGTACTCACACTTATTCGACCCTTTTTCACTACTCGCCGGGATAGATTTTCGATACTCACACGGATTGTACCTTTTCCCGGTACTCGCTCGGATTCTACCATTTTTCAGTAATCACACTGATTCGACCCTTTTTCGGTACTCGTCGGGACTGGTTTTCGATCCTCGCACGGATTCTACCTTTTCCCGGTACTCGGCCGGATTCTACCATTTTTCGGTACTCACACTAATTCAACCCTTTTCCGGCACTCGTCAGCATAGGTTTTCAATACTCGCACGGATTCTACCTTTTCTCGATACTCGGTCGGTTTCTACCATTTTTCGGTACTCACACTGATTCGACCCTTTTTCGGTACTCGTCGGGACAGGTTTTCGATCATTGCACGGATTCTAACTTTTCCCGGTGCTCGCCCGGATTCTACTATATTTCGGTACTCATTGATTCGACCCTTTTTTGGTACTCGTCGCGACAGGTTTTCGATACTCGCACGGATTTGACCTTTTCTCGGTACTCGTCCGGATGGTACCATTTTCAGTACTCACACTGATTCGACCCTATTTCGGGACTCGTCGGGACTGGTTTTCGATCCTCGCACGGATTCTACCTTTTCCCGGTACTCGGTCGGATTCTACCATTTTTCGGTACTCACACGGATTCGACCCTTTTTCAGAGTACGTCAGGACAGGTTTTTGATCCTTGCATGGATTCTACCTTTTCCCGGTACTGGCCGAGATTCTACCTTTTTTCGGTACTCACACTCATTCGACCTTTTTCCGGTACTCGTCGAGACAGGTTTTCAATATTCGCACGGATTGTACATTTTCCCGGTACTCGCCCGAATTCTACCATTTTTCGGTACTCACACTGATTCGACCCTTTTCCGGTACTCGTCAACATAGGTTTTCGATACTCGCATGGATTCTACCTTTTCTCGGTACTCAGCCGGTTTCTACCATTTTTCGGTACTCACACTGATTCGACCCTTTTCCAGTACTCATCGGGAAAGGTTTTCGATCATCGCACGGATTCTACCTTTTCCCGGTACTCGCCCGGATTCTACTATTTTTCGGTACTCACTGATTCGACCCTTTTCTGGTACTCGTCGCGACAGGTTTTCCATACTCGCACGGATTCGACTTTTTCCCGGTACTCGCCCGGATTCTACGATTTTTCAGTACTCACATATATTCGACCCTTTGTCGGTGCACATCGGGACAGGTTTTTGATCCTCGCACGGATTCTACCTTTTCCCGGTACTCGTCGGGATTCTACCTTTTTTCGGTACTCACACTCATTCGACCCTTTTCCGATACTCGTCGGGACAGGTTTTCAATACTCACACGGATTGTACGTTTTCACGGTACTCACCCGGATTCTACCATTTTTCGGTACTCACACTGATTCAACCATTTTCCGGTACTCGTCAGCATAGGTTTTCGATACTCGCACGGATTCTACCTTTTCTCGGTACTCGGCCGGTTTGTACCATTTTTCCGTACTCACACTGATTCGACCCTTTTCCAGTACTCGTCGGGACAGGTTTTCGATCATCGCACGGATTCTACCTTTTCCCGGTGCTCGGCCGGATTCTACTATTTTCGGTACTCACTAATTCGACCCTTTTCCGGTACTCGTCGCGATAGGTTTTCGATACTCGCACGGATTCGACCTTTTCCCGGTACTCGCCCGGATTCTGCCATTTTTCAGCACTCACACTGATTCGACCCTTTTTCGGTACTCGTCGGGACTGCTTTTCGATCCTTGCACGGATTCTACCTTTTCCCGATACTCGGCCGGATTCTACCATTTTTCGGTACTCACACGGATTTGACCCTTTTCCGGTGCACGTCAGACAGGTTTTTGATCCTCGCACGGATTCTACCTTTTCCCGGTACTCGCCGGGATTCTACCTTTTTTCGGTACTAACACTCATTCGACCCTTTTCCGGTACTGGTCAGGACAGGTTTTCAATACTCCCATGGATTGTACCTTTTCTCGGTACTCGCCCGGATTCTACTATTTTTCGGTACTCACACTGATTCAACCCTTTTCCGGTACTCGTCAGCGTAGGTTTTCGATACTCGCACGGATTCTACCTTTTCTCAGTACTCGACCGGTTTCTACCATTTTTCGGTACTCACACTGATTCGACCCTTTTCCGGTACTCGTCGAGACAGGTTTTCCATCATCGCACGGATTCTACCTTTTCCTAGTGCTCGCCCTAATTCTACTATTTTTCGATACGCACACTGATTCGACCCTTTTCTGGTACTCGTCGAGACAGTTTTTCGATACTCGCACGGATTCGACCTTTTCCCGGTACTCCCCCGGACTCTGCCATTTTTCAGTACTCACACTGATTCAGCCATTTTCCAGTACTCGTGGGGACTGGTTTTCGATAGTCACACGGAATCTATCTTTTCCCGGTACTCGCCCGGATTCTACCATTTTTCAGAACTCACACTGATTCGACCATTTTTCGGTACTCGTGGGAACAGGTTTTCGATCCTCACACGCATTCTACCTTTTCCCGGTATTCACCCGGATTCTACCATTTTTTGGTACTCACACTCATTCGACCATTTTTCGGTACTCGTCGGGACTGGTTTTCGATCCTTGCACGGATTCTACATTTTCCCCGTACTCGGCCGGATTCTACCATTTTTTGGTACTCACACCGATTCGACCATTTTTCGGTACTCGTCGTGACAGATTTTCGATGCTCGCACGGATTCTGCATTTTACGATACTCGCCCGCATTCTACCATTTTTCGGTACTCACACTGATTCGACCCTTTTCCGATACTTGTCGGGACAAGTTTTCGATACTTGCACGGATTGTACCTTTTGCCGATACTCACCCGGTTTCTACCATTTTTCGGTACTCACACTGATTCGACCCTTTTCCGGTACTCGTTGGTACAGGTTTTCGATCCTCGCATGGATTCTACCTTTTCCCGGTACTCGCCCGGATTCTACCATTCTTTGGTAGTCACACTGATTCGACCATTTTCCGGTACTCGTCGGGAGAGGTTTTCGATACTCGCACAGATTTGACCTTTTCCCGGTACTCGCCCGGATTCTACCATTTTTTGGAACTGACACTGATTCGACCCTTTTTCGGTACTCATGGGGACAGGTTTTAGATACTTGCTCGGAATCTACCTTTTCCCGGTATTCCCCCGGATTCTACCATTTTTTGGAACTCACACTGATTCGACCGTTTTCCGGTACTTGTTGGGACAGTTTTTCGATACTTGCACGGATTCGACCTTTTCCCGGTACTCGCTCGGATTCTACCATTTTTCGGTACTCATACCGATTCGACACTTTTCCGGTACTCGTGGGGACAGGTTTTCGATACTCGCATGGAATCTACCTTTTCCCTGTACTCGCCCGGATTCTACCATTCTTCGATAGTCACACTGATTCGACCCTTTTCCGGTAGTCGTCGTGACAGTTTTTTGATGATCGCACGGATTCTACTTTTTCCCGGTGCTCGGTCGGATTCTACCATTTTTCGGTACTCACTCTGATTCGACCCTTTTCAGGTACACGTCGGGATAGGTTTTTGATCCTCGCACGGATTCTACATTTTCCCTTTTGTCGCCCAGATTCTACCATTTTTCGGTACTCACACTCTGATTACTACTCAAAAAGTGCTATTTGATAGCTTGTAATTAACTCTTTTAAACACTCTTGAGTAGTTATTATTAACTTTTAACTCAATTGACATTTTAAGGACCCTTGCAATCGTTTCTAATCAAATTGTGTTAAGTTTTGGTGTTTTTGATAGCTTTTAGCTACACCAAAGCAATCCAAGAATGAGGGAGAGCGGTATATAGTTCATGGCAAAGCTTTTGGAAGCTCAAATTCATGAAGAAACCAAGCTTTGGAGCCTCATAGCCCTTTGCCAAATTCGTTCAAAGTATGCAAGGAAAAAGCAACGGAGAGAGGAAAAATAGAGTGAAGAAAATAAAGGACAGCAGCTGCAGTTTTATTTTGCACTTTTGGAGCACTTCCCGAAGTCCATTTTCTACATGCTATATACCATTGC